>NC_045157.1:21752456-21854956 GCF_900700415.2 Clupea harengus
TGCCTTTATCTCTCTCTGTAATCCTTAATGATGGAGCTCAGGAATAAGAAATATCAAAGTCATTTTCAGAACATTCCAGCACACATTTTGTAACACTGTTTGAAATTAAAAAGTACAGACCAGGCCAGAAGGCGAGAGAGAATGAGAGAGAGAGAGAGAGAGAGAGAGAGAGAGAGAGAGAGAGAGAGAGAACTCTCATGCTCTTCTGGGTGGAACTGCCTGCTTGTCTAAGCAGAGCTCGTGCCCGCTACCTCGCAGATATTAAGAGAGCTTTCACAAGGAGTCCACAGCTATTCCTTTTCACAGAAACAGATATTGACTAAAACATCAACACAGTAAAGACCCCCGAGGCCTCCATCCTTGGCAAGCGCGAGTGAGTGCGTCTGATGGCGCTGGAACTTGGAGGCTCAGAATATGATTGAGTACACTGTTTGTGCATTAGCGGAGTACATCTGTGGTTAACTGAGCATTGCGTCAGCGGGACTCTGTTCAGTCGATCGTCCGGGGCAGGAGCACGCAATTAGACAGCCTACGAGCATGTATGCTTATTCTCAGAAGCCGAGAGACCCAGGGCCGATGCGCTCCTGGGGCTCGACCCAAAGAGCACTCTGGGAGGGAGGCCTGGTGAAGGTCGATGTGCTGGCATCTCCCACTCTCAGCGTCCATGTGCTGCAGCTCCTCACGCAGCTCGTGTTTGCGTTCAGGTTTTTGCTGTGCATCTATAGAAGCAGGAGAACGGGTGTGAATGGGGAAGAGAGAGAGAGAGAGAGAGAGAGAGAGAGGAGAACTACACAAGCACATAGAGAGAGAAACTCAATCAGCGGTAATATATACGCCCAGCCTGGATCCCACTCTCTGCTCAGAACGAGGTGATTTTCTCACTCTTCCCCTCTCTTTACGAGAAGAGAAAATTGCACATCTAATGAAATCCAATTTTATATTTCATTCTGAGAACCACAATAAACAGAGAACAAGCAGTAAATAAGCTTTTCAAAAAGCTGATTACCGAAGCAATTTATTGCCAAGTCCAGGGCCATGGCAACGCAAAAAATGGGGTGGGTAAGATGGAGAGGGCTGGGTAAAAGAGAGAGGAGGAGCGATGGAGTGTGAGTGTGTGTGTGAGGGGTGTTGAATTCCAAATCTTTTCTCTCCCTGGCCTTTTGGCTGCTGTATCATTAGCTGGCTGCATTTTTTTGTGCAAAGCCTATCTGATCAACTTTTATAATAACACATGGGCCTAATGCCTGGGCTCCGGCTGCAAACGGCAGACAGAGGACGGTGAGGGGGTGGGGGGAGGGAGGGAGGGGAGGTGTTTGATTGAGGTCACCCCTGCATCCATTAGTGTGGCAAATGAAGTGGAATCCAAGGCTGCTCCATTACCAAGGTCTGTCCTCATTGTTCAGATCTGTTTCCCCCCACACACCACGCAGCCCTCAAACCCAAGGCCTATTACAATAATAACATTTCCCCGCCACACAATGGTACAGATGTTCCCTGCTGGAATACACGGGCACCTCGGTGTCCACAAATAAATACGGCTCACCCCTCTCTTGGCCCTTCTGCACAAAGGTTCCTCTCGGGGGCTCTGAGACAAATTGTCTCCCTGTTACCGCTGTATCGTATTATTCCGCTGAGCTCATTTGCCGGAATACAAAAAGATAATTTCATTGCATTGTTTGTCTAGTGGTCTGGAGCGATTTCGTCTAGTTATTCATAAAGCGATAAGTTATTGGATTTTGCATTTAAGATGCCCGGTGGAGATGTCTACTCTGGGCTCTCGTGCCAAACTGAAGACGAGGGTTGTGCTGTGTGTCGCGGCATGGACGGTGTAAAGTTTCTCATACCTCTCAGAATTTTCTCATACTTCTCCTAATACTTATTTTTCGCTCATAAAACCATTTGGTTTGTCATCAGTACTAAAACGCACCCCACTGAACTGCAAAGCACGGCAGATTGGAAGGGAACAGGAGTGGGAGAGAGGCTGCATAATGTTAGTGCAGATAAATTGAGCCAGTAACAGCATAGAAAAAGTGCAATGGGCAGATTATTCACAGTTATATAATGCTGAGGAGGAAACCAGGCGCTTCTCATTTTGGTCACTTATCCCTCATTGTAAAGGTCTGTATACTTCATCGCTGCCACTGCAGCCTAGAGGATACATTTCAAAGCAGCAAATAAAAATTGGCTAAACTTCCAAAATTAGCACTTCAAAGTCAAACATGATTTGCAGTGAGTGAGGGAAAGAGGGGAGGTGGTGTGACTGTGAGAGTGGTGTGTGTGTGTGTGTGTGTGTAGGTGTGTGTGTAAGAGTGTGTGTGTGTGAGTGTTGCAGCTAATGTTCAACGTGCTGCGTGTAGACCTTAAAACCAATTTCTAGGCAAATTGGTTTAATTTAAGAATGAGATCACAGAAATAGCAAATCCCTATTAGGGCACATTTATGTATCCACAGTCATCTCATTCCTGTTCCAAACGCTCTCGTTGCATGGTCTGTGACCGTATGTAGGTACATCATGTCTGACATTTCCCAGTGGCAGGGGGAGCTCCCCCAAATAGCTGATTGTAAGAGTTCTGGGCCTGATCTGAGATCAGGGACCAGAGCCAGATCCAACTCTGAATCTGACTCAGTTGCTGTCTACACATTAATTAACTGCAAATACACACAAACAACTACATATTTATTCCACAGCAAATCACATCTCCTAATCAACATGTTTGGAGCTCTTGTGTAACTCAGTCTATTTCCAAAGACTGTTTGTTCAAATTGTGCTGAAAGGGAGGGAGTTCTCATTTCCCTCTCATTCTTGATGACATATGTTACACTACATCTCATAGATACTCTAATAAGTACTATGGCCTAGCTTTCATAGTGCTACAGTGACGCAAAGAGGTGTCTGTATTTCTTGAATATTATCCAAAAGATGTTGTATGTATGTATATGTATAAATGCTCATCACAGTGAGGGGAGCCCAATGAGGGCAGCACTGCATTACAGCAAAGGTCAAAGCAAAGGACATCTCTCCATGCTAGGCCTTCAGAGGATGAGTCACATAGGGTAGGGGCATGGGCTCCTACGTATGTACCACCTCCAGGGTAACTGGATGCAGCCTAGTCAGGGCCCGGGGTGGGTGACTGTGTGGCTGGTGCTGTTGATGCCAGTAGTAGGCCTTCAGAAGGCATCACATCAGGGCAGTATAGAGGCACTGTAGAGGAAATTCTTGTTCAGTAGCAGTATTCACTTATTGTTATATTATCACGTATAATTAGCACAGTTTAGCGTTAGCCTTAGCCCTAGCTGTTGCCTGAAATCAGCGCTCTAAAACTAAGCAGCCAAACAGTTAATCCCAGTTCTGAGATAAAAAAGGAAATAGGGGTGCAGTGTGATTTGCTTTGTCGAAGAAAAGGAGAGTGAGCTCGCTCCCAAGCATTAAAACCTGACACATGGGAAATAATTAAACAGATGCTTCACTAAGGAACCTTCTGGAGGCCAGACAATCCTGGATATGAAGTCAGAACTGCATAACGTTTGATAACAAGAATTCCACACACATGGAGGTCTGACCTGCCTACACCGTGTGTGTGACTGAATGTGTCTGAGTGTGTGTGTGTGTCTGTGTATATGTGTCCCTCTGTGTGTGGATGTGCATTAATGACCATGTGTATGGGTGACTGTGTGTGTGTGTGTGCATTTTAGACTGCAGCTGGGGAGTGTTGCCTGGTGAGGTCTTTTCCTCATTATTTTTCCAGAAAATGAGCAATCAGCCGTCTAGCACCAAGCCTGATTGTCTCCCAGTGTAAATCAATCCAGGAGCCGCAATTAAAAGGTACTCTTATGTGGTGTAATTGCTGTCTTGCTAATCCTTTATTTGCACACCTGCCGGTGAGCCTGAATTTTTAATGAATTTCTAATTAATGCACATTGCGCACTTGATTTATTTGTTAGCAAATTATGTTGCTGGTCTGCTTTCTGCTGGAATAACGTCCCTCCAGAATGTCACACTTTCCCTTACTATTGTGGCAAAAACACTTTCAAAACTAAGAGATTGTGTTGTACCAGGCATGTGTGTGCGTGTGTGTGTGTGGTGTGTGTGTGTGTGTGTGTGTGTGTGTGTGTCCTGTGTAAAATGGGGAAAGGTCAGTTGACATGTGTTCTCCATGTGTGGCTGTAAATGCCTGAGTGATGCAGGTGGAAGAAGCATTAAAAGTTTATGATGATTTGCCAATTGTTCTGCGCCTTTCCCACAACCTTGACAGACAGCTTTCCATGTGTGAACACTCCCACACACACTCACACACACGCGCACACACACACTCACACTCACACTCACACACTCACACACACACACACACACACACTCACACAAACATTAACATGTGTGGTCACAGTCCCTGCCTGTTTCCCCACATGGGCGCTCAATTTGTGCACCTGTAACAATCCACACTTTTAATTTCCTTACGCTGATTGCCACAATTATATGCCTGCCCTTTATTATGATTGCATTGATTGCAGCTGTGCACGTGTGTGTGTGTGTGTACGTGTGTGTGTGTGTGTGTGTGTGCGTGTGTGTGTGTGTGTGTGTGTGTGTGTGTGTGTGTGTGTGTGTCAGTCATGAAGTCAGTCCACCTTGGTCTGTGGAGACAGTGTAACATGCTCTGTGCACATTGCATGGCTTCATTCTCCTCCGGACGAGAGTTATTTGAAGCCCCATTGGCTTACTGTGAGATCTCACTTCTTATGTCATCGCTCCCCTGATGGCTGCTGCAGACAGATCCTAATAGTCTAGATGACTGAATTCTTCAGAGATCTGGATTTGAAGTAGAATTGTGTACTTAAAGCGTGACAGGAACAGATTGCCTTTCTTTTTTTTTTTTTTCTAAAGGCAACCCTCCGCAACAAAATGTTCAGAATGAAGTTAATGTTTGTTCTTTTTAATTACTGTGTGTCCTTTCAAGTCTAAAGTATGTTTAAAAGCCCTTTAGAAAAGTAGTAAAAGTTCTGTGGTGAATTCTACATGAAAGGATCCCATTTTAGTCGAATGAAAATAGGGGAGTGTGCTTTGTGTCTTGTTTGTTGACTACATATTGGACATCTGTACGTGGAATTTCAATATGCTCAAAGACCCCGGCTGATTTCTTCACAATCTTTTCCCCCGCGATAAATGAAACTAATTGCTTCAAATGGCAGAAAACCCGGCAATGCAGGTCTCCCATGGTTCAGAGCTCACAAGAATTACCACCAGCAGATGAAAATCAAAAGCAATGTGACAAAAGATTGTGTCACCTCAGTAGCAATCCCTTAATTGCAGCTCCTTTATACATGAAAAGCTATTCAAACCCAAAGCTTTGAGGAACCAGTTTAAACCCATTTTTGTCCCTGCATGCTCCTGCGGGATTTGAAGATTCTGTTGAAACTGTCCAACTATGGATTTTCTCCCCCTGACAACCTGCTGTGTCTTTTCCAAACCACAAACACATTATTTTAAATTCAAGGTAATTTAGACTTAAGAGCCTTTATAGTCTACTTTGAAGTGTTAGTAGCGTTATAAGCATGGCACAATGGCCCAGAGGCAATTAATGCTTTCTCTTTATCCTCATCCAGCTATTGCTGGCTTATATATGCTTTTCATTGGAGATCTTGTATTTATTAAATAGTTATCCAGCAAATCTATCCAATGGTATTTCCTATAAATATTAACCACACTTTGATATTGCCATAATGAAACATTTTCATAACCGGTAGTTCTCCAATACACCTCCACCCCAAGTCCTCTAACTGATATAAACCCATGTTCACCATGCGTATCACATTATAGCATTTGTTTTCTTGAAGCAGTGTGATGTGTTTTGTTGTGCCAAACTCAAAGTTGTAATCAGATGGCAATTAGAGAGGCGTAATTTGCCCAAAGTGGCTCCTCTGCTGTCCAACACCCCGCAGGGCCTTTTGCTCAAGACACCTGCTTGTTTCATCACCACGACACAGTTTGGAGAAGGGATTATTTTATTCCAAATAAAACCATCATCTGATTTAAATTTGTTAAACATCTTATTCCATCAGTACTCTTCCACATGTGGTAAAATTAGTTGTCATGGTTTTTAATGCAGTCTTTTACAAAATTCTTTGAGAGAGTTGATAATTACATGTCAAAGCGTGGGTCAGACTCATCAAACAACTTTGGCTTTTGAGATCAGAGGACAACCAAAAAAAAAAACTCACTATGAACATTTAAGAATCTTTAATTCACACTAGTAATAAAATTGCATTACAATTTCATAAAATAAATGTTCCAGTTTATATATACAGAAAACAGACTGTACAGACCCTCCAAGGTTTTTCTTCTTTCTTTTGATTTTCTTTTTTTACCCGAAAGGGGGAGAGAGGACCAAAACCCAAAACAAACATCACAAAAACATACAAGCAATACAGTGCTCAGCTAAGCAGGCACAACTGTACATCAAAACTTGTAACTGCTCAGTGTTGGGGAAAGGAAGGGGCAAAAAGTACATTTACAATGGAGTCCTTAGGGACCGGTAGGGGTTTTACTGTAAAAAGTATTGCAGGCAAGCAGACAGACGCTTTCCTCTCCTAGTGCAGCCGAACACCTAATGTGTGCCAGGGAGTGTGTGTGTGTTTGTGTGTGTGTATGTGTGTCTGTGTGTGTATCTCAGTGTGGAAGTGCATTGTTGTACTGTGTGTGTGTAGTATGAGTGATTCAGAGCATGAGTGTGTGTGTGTGTGTGTGTGTGTGTGTGTGTGTGTGTGTGTGTGTGTGTGTGTGTGTATATGCAAGTGTGTGGGCACAGAGGGATGCCGCCGTCACCAGCCAATCAGCTTGGCTATTGGACTTGTGTCTCGAAGCTCCCGTTCAGCTGTCCCTCCTCATAGTCCATCTGACACAGAATCATGTTGTTCTTTAGGAAAAACTTGTCCCCAACGCAAAACCTGCAAACAAGCAAACACACACACACACGGCTTTTAGCATGATTCAATATACAGCAGTGTCCATCCCTGTCCCCTTTAGCACGGTTCAGCTCAGTTCTCCTCCCTGCTTTTTGGCTAATACCGTCTGGAATGTTTCTCTCAACGAAAGCAGCAGTTCAGATCACCAATTAGAGCTGATTGCAGTGGCCATTCTCTGCTTTGATTGCAGACGATGGTATGTGTGTGTCTGGCACGCATCACAGATCTGTGTCCCATGTCTGTGGGGGGGGTGGCGCTGAGAGAGTGCCTACTGATGTGACCACGGAGGTGCCACTGTCAGGGGAGTGGGGGGGTGGGTAGGGTGGGATGGGGGAGGGTTGATGGAGTGGGTTTTGGGAGGGGAGGACTGTGGTGTTTCAAAGAGCATGTGAACAAGCGCTTTGGCGCCCCGTAAAAGCACTCTGCCGTTCCAAGACGTGGCACGAGTGCCACACCAGTTTCCAAGGAAACGGCGCTACCAGGCGACCCTCCCCCCACTGTTGCTAATCGATGCCAACATGTGAAAAATTCTGTCCTGCCTTTAACTATAAATTTCAAGCCAATTTAGGAAATTAAAACGCCCCCAATATATGGTTTTAGCTTTTTTCTTTCAATGGCGGTTATAAAATGAAGCCGGGGTTTAATCTGGCCACGGATCTGAGATGATGGAAGCTTTGTGGATTGATCCACGGCTTATCAGTCCGCGCCATACCAATGTGCTGGCAGCACAGGCAGATAATGGGCACCACCTAACAGGAGAGACCTGGCCGGCTGGTGCCAGCTTGGCCCTGGGTAGCGCAGTGGCAGCCAGCGATGCACTGCGGTAGGCGGCTTCCTGAACTAGCCTGGACACATTTGAACATGGAGGCACATTAAAAAACAAGACGAAGAAGAAGAAGAAGGAGAAACGCACACGTGCACATCCGACTCCTGCCGTGTATAAAATGGAAGCGTAGCTCCACGGGCACGACTTGCTCTCAGTGTGTGGCACTGATGATTTTGGAGTGCCTTTTAAGGGCACTAAAGAGAGCTCTGCGAATAGCAATGCGCTCGGTCTACGGTGCCCCCCTGTCTCTCCCGGCGTGGCATGAGTCCGAGGAGCCGAATCCCAGAAAGCAAACAGCGCTGACGGTACCAGGTCAATGAGCCCGGACTTTATTGGAAGGCTCAAGTAAGGGGATTACATTCCAGAGGTCATTCCTGAAACCCAATGTTAGCTTTGAAAGCTCATTCTCCTGCATAGAGAGCCGCCATTTCTGTCTTTCATGTCATTCTGTGTGTATATTATACATGATTAACCTCCTATTTTTATTCATATATATACTTGTGTTTGTGAGTGTGTGGGTGTGTGTGTGTGCGTCTGTGTGTGTGAGTGTGTGGGTGTACGGGCATGCGTCTGTGTGTATGTGTGTCTGTATGCGTATGTGTGTGTGTGTGTGTATATATGCATGTGTAGGTCTGTGTGTGTGTGTATGTGTGTGTTTGTGTGTACGTTGGAGCGGAGGCAGCTGCTTTGCTTTGCAGCAGGTCACACTCTGAGGGCCGTTGGTTTCAGCTCTGTCACACTCTCCTGCGCTCTGGGAATGTTTTCAGGGATGATCCTCTGCAAAACGTCTGTGGGCTGTTTAATTCCACCCTCTTGCACTTTCAATAAGACACACACGCACATGCATCTGTGAAGAGCTCAGGAAGTGTGTGTGTGTGTGTGTGTGTGTGTGTGTGTGTGTGTGTGTGTGTGTTTTCTCCTTTAGCTGTGCCATGGCTGTAGCGATACCTTTCTGAAATAAGGTAAACTCTAAGTTGAATTAGATCAGGCTCCGCACTGGCCTGGCAGCCCCTATCACTTTTGATACATGAGCTAATTTTGTTCCCCTGAAGCTTATAATCCCAGTCCTAGTCGCAAATACAAACAAGTAAAAAAAAAAAAACAGGCTGGGTGCGCCCCCAATAGAAAATAATTATCAGAGCGTTACTAATTCAGAGCTACTGACTAGTGTGCTTTGGTGAACAAAGAACCGCACATAAAATCTCCTGGCATTTCAGACACTGATAGAAATGATGACGTGCAAATAAGCTTCCACATTTGAAAAAGGGGGTGGGGGGTGGGGGGTGGGGGGTGGCAGGATCCATTTGAGATAATGGGCATTTCAGCATGGCATTATGGATTTCAAAAAGGCAATCTTGCCACAACGTTGTGATCTCTCTCACTCACACACACACACACACACACACACACACACACACACACACACACACACACAAATACACACACACACTGTCCTTACCTCTGGTTACAAAGCTGACAGGCAAAACAGTCCAAATGGTAAACATTATCTCTGGCTCTCATCACCATTTCAAAGGCTGGGATGAGTTTACTGCAGGCAGCGCAGTTCCCCGTTGTACCAAAGAGCCTGAAAGACAGAACACAGAACCCCATATTAAACATTGTACCTGCTCAAGCTCACACACATCAGCATAGCAACCATATAAAGGACATACAAAACACTGAGATGAAGAAATAAGGAGGGGAGACAGAAAAGCATGAAAAGTCTCGAAAAACCTAATGCAACACAAAAATCCAGCTTGGCACACACTCAGTTTTTTGTTAATGAGGGTACAAACCTAGATGTTAATTCTTTGCTAATGATCTAATTAAAATGATCACATGGTTCTAATCCTCTTCTTCAAAGAGTTTCCCCTAGCACGTAGCAAAAGCAACAAAAACAGGTCTGAGGCAACCAATTGAACTGTTGAAAGTGTTCTTCTTTAAATCCAAACTAACTAATGACTATGCACCAACCAAAGCCAGATGGATTTTTTTACACAAGAGGGCTAAATTCTATAATGTACGCAAAGTTCAAAAGATTTCTGTTGCAAGGATATGGCCTCTGTTATACCCTCTCTCTCTCTCTCTCCCTCCCTCCCTGCCTCCCTCCCTCTCTCACCCTCTCTCTCTTTCTCTCCAAAGTAAAGAGAGCTGAGGAGGGATGAAGGGAGGAAATATAACCTTGGAGAGGTAACTAGATGCTCGATGGTGCACAGAACAGACATACAACCTCAAATTTTGCAGCTGTTTGTTTAGGCTTATTAGATAGGAGCCAAACCATCAAGGTCACAAACAGAGAATGAGGCAGCAGTGCGGATCTCTTTCTATTCCAAACCCCTTTCGTCACATTTACATTTCCATTTTCCAAGTGCCTGCCCCCATGTTTAATTTGGAGATTCTGAATCACAGATAGACTTATATATTCCACTGAACAGCAACACAAAGAAAAAGCCGAGCGGGAAAGGAGAGGAGAGAGAGCAAGAGAAAGAGAGAGAGAGAGAGTGAGTGAGTGTGTGTGTAAGGGGAAAACGGAGGGTAAAAGAAAAACCTTGCAAGATGGAATCAAGCGACGATTGCCACTCTGACAGTATGTTAAACACTTTCCCAGAAGTTGCCAGCGCGGTCAGAAGAGGAGTCGAAAGTTGGCCTTTTCCCTCCGTCCTCCATATTAGTTTCTCTCTGCTGCTTTCCCCCTTGTCACAGGCAACATCTATCTGGCAGACCCTGCCTTTAATTAGGGCACAGAGCCCCGATGGAGGCCTGCCTCGCCGCGCTGAGAGGGGGAGCGCTGGGAGTGTGTTGTTACAGGAGATAGGCGAGGTGTTAAAGCAAGGCGTTGTTAGAAGTGGTTACTGTTCCAGTAAAATGTGTTTGCGTTGGGCCTCTGACACACTGCCGAGACCATGGCGTGCCCAGACAAGGTGCTGCTTCGGGGGGCCGCTTATTAAAATGATTGTTGTCAGGCCCTCCTGAGTTTAGTGCAGAGTAAGTGAAATCGCGAAAGAGCGCTCGACGGCATTGCGCAACCGAGGAGCGGAGAGGAGACCCTCCACGGCACTCGAACCATTCCTGCGCACTTGTACTTGAAGATGTCCGCAGATATGTCACTCCGTTCAAAACGACTGACGGGAACAAACTTCAAAAAGTAAAGCGGCAAAGAGTGGTCTTCTGAGAAGGCTGGAAGCCACCAGGTAAACCTAGTGCTGCTTGTCACACAAATGCAGCACCACATCGGATTAGGCACTACTGTGAGAGCAGGTTTGTTTGAAACGGGCCGGACAAGAGCACAGCACACTTTGGCTGAGTAAGGACAGAGGGGGAGAAGGCTGTGGAATGCTGAGAATGTCACCAAATTTTCATGTGCACAGGACCCGAATGCATCCAGTCCAAACTAATCCCACCCCCCCCCCCCCCCCCCCCGCTTTGCCTATTTCATTTGAAAGATATGTATAATTGCAGATCCAAACCTGTAAGTGTTTTTGTGTGTGTGTGTGCGAGAGGGAGAGGGTGTGTCTGTGGGTATGTGTGAGAAGCGGCATATTTGAGCGAAGTGGTGCTCTTTTAAATGGGGTTATTAAAGAAAGCCCACAACACATCTTCATAACTGATATTGCGGCCGTCCACATTTTTCCTGTGAAGCAGTAGTCAGTTTTATGGTCGCTTTTCAGACGTGAGGAAGGACAGCCTCAAAATGGAGACTTTGGTGGTTAATTTAAGTGGATTAGAGGGTTACAGACACTCATTTGGAAGGTCAGCCACAAACTGTGAAACACAATGGCATGGATTTTGAGGCGGTATAATTTAAGATAAAGTGAAACCAACCATTATATCGACATGGCCAAGTGACATTCTGGGGAATGTGTTGAAGGACGTCTGCATTCCTTTTTTGAAAGCTTCTTGCAGGCTGTGTAACATAACATACCGATCTTACCGACAGGCATTTTTCCTCTTTGTGAGTTAACAAGTGTTTTGTTCTACAGGGCCACTATATACACTGAGGCTGCTCTATATAATACTCAAAATCTTTTCATTAAATAGTTGCAAGCACATAAAAAAATGTGGATAGTGTCAGGATCCAACTACTAGTTTTGTCCAGTTGGACTAGGGACAGGAATGTTTATCCAATTTATACCATTTCTTTGCTTATACGTGTCAGTGTAAAACAGCCACTGACTAAAACACTTTTCATTTCTACTAAATGCAGTCTATTATTTACAGAGCTATAGCTACGCCTAGATGGCACCTTTGAACCATATAAACATAGATATGACGGGGGGGGGAAAAACACTTTGAACACGCAGAATCCTTTTCAGCGCCTTTAAGCACACGCTAATGGACACAAAAGGGAAAGTTCCCGGCACAGTGTCCTGCTAAGTAGTGGTGTGATTTCGCTGGGATCTTCAGAGACAGGTGTTCTCCGCGCCCGTTTGAAGGCGCTGCATATAGCAGCGTCTCCGGATCTTCTGAAGCCAGCAACAGCTCTCCCGGCCTTTCATGTTCCGCTGCGATTAGACCGCAGCTATTCATGAGAGGCACTTGTATTACCTGCGCTCACAGGCGCTTTCAGATCTGCTATCACTTGTGTACAGTTCGCTGGTTTTTCTCAGGGTGCGCACAAAACTTCTTGATTTTCCTAAAAAACGCTTCATGTTTTTAATTATTTTAGTTCATGTTTTAACTTCATGGACACTCACGCGCCAACTTGTAAGTCCTGATTGACATTGTAATAACAGGTACATGCCGTCATTAAAGGCCAAGGTCTCTTCCCCCCATTTAGCTGGCTCAAAGAAACATCTAGAAGAAGGGCATGATTAGCCTTAAATGTTTCTCCATCAAATGCGCCTAATGGGCGAACTTCCTAAATTACACATCGATATCCTCCATGAAAAGGTATCGCTCCCTTTAATTAGCATGCCCTTTTTGCCCATTGTACAGTATGTCCCCTTATTTGGTAGGGAAAAATTTAATTTCAATTAAATAGAACCTCTCTTTGATAAGCAGATGACTGATATGTTCAGTGTAATATAATACATTCAATGGGTTTGAAGATGAAAACGATTTCAGGCCTAGGGTCCTGGGCAATCAGAAACACAGGCCTCTTTGTCTGCATGCTTTGGCGAGGTCACCAGATCCTCAGCCAGTGACGAAAGGGGGAGGGAGGGAGAAAAAAAGAGGGAAAAAATGAAACGGCTAATTAATCTATTGTTCTGCCCGATAATGAAAGAGTGTGTGGAAACTGCTAATAAAGGGCTCCGGCATCTCCTGATGGAATGAACTGAATGTCAAGTGCAGTGGGAAAGTTGTGACGCTATGAGGCCTGAAGGGTGTGTGTGTGTGTGTGTGTGTGTGTGTGGGAGGGGGGGGGGGGGGTGTCCATGGTCAGGTGGTGTATGGAGCGCTTGTATATGCCTGAGTCTGTGTTTGGTGGACCGGTGGGGGTCCTGAGAGAGAGAGAGAAAGAATGAGAGGGAGATGGTTGTGGGGAGTTGGTGGGGGGTGAGTGTTCATTATGTTGCTCTCGCTCCTGAAGGACAAATGCAGACAGAGCTGCTCTCATAATTAATGTGCACATGGCAGGGCTCCAAAACCACAGAAATAAAGGAAGTATGTTTGATCCACCCGCCTGTCTTTAATGAAGTGCCTGTCTGTATGGGGCATGTGTGAGTGTGTGTGTCTGTGGTGGTGGTGGTGGTGGGGGGGGGTTTTGAGGGAAGATTGGTCTTCATTAGCGCAGGTGAGGTGACGCATTCCTCTCGCTTCACTGTGCCAGGCAGGCGGGCAGGCAGGCGGCGGCCTCACCTACTTTTCTAAAGGCCGCAGCTGAAAAGCAGCCTCTTTCCCAGCCCAGCGCGAGTGGGGAAAGTTTTTAATTTGTTCCATAATAGAATTCATCTCAAGCATCTCCAGCCATTAAGTGGCACACATTTGTCTCAGGCTGAGGAGCCGACGAGTGGGATAGATTTCATTAGGCCATCAGGGCCCAAGCAGAAACACAGGAAGCCTCTCTCTCTCTCTCTCTCTCTCTCTCTCTCTCTCTGTCTCTGTCTCTGTCTCTGTCTCTGTCTCTGTCTCTCTCTCTCTCTCTCTCTCTCTCTCTCTCTCTCTCTCTCTCCCTCCCTCCCTCCCTCTCCCTCCCTCTAGCCTCGCTTTTCCTCTCTCCACTCCTCACCCGCCCTCTACTGCACTCTATCTATCTCTCTCTCGCCGCACTTTTTCTCTCCTCTTCTGTCTCTCTCCATCTTCCTCTCCTCCTCTCTGCACCCTCTCTCTCTCTCTCTTTGAAGAGAGCTTTTTCCCCTGAGCTGACACATTGGCCACTGTTAGCCTCTTATATGTCCACATTTTTACCCAGAAGGCCCAGGTGCTCTGTCTAAGGTCATGGCCTTTCTAATGGACAGAGAAATTAATCTGGTGGGGGAAGGTGGGGTGGGAGGAGAGCACTGGTCAATCTCTCCGGTTTAATTGAGTCAAACACACTCCTCCCGGCCCTGTGGTTTCAGTTGGCTGCTGCCGTTACCTGAGCTCCATGGCCACAGCTCGTCTGTCCCATATGGCTCTGGCCAGCGAGGCAGATGAGGCTGTTGGTGAAAGCCTGCCGCGGTGCCCTAATGGTATTAAGCATGGGAGCTGATGGATGGATGGGTGGCCCCTTTCGACTGGCAGTAAAACACCCCCCCCCACCACCCAAACCCAACCAAACCTAAGCCCCCAGCTACCCTTTTATGCCAGGCCCAGTGTGGAGCTGGGCCCTGTGCGCTGGTGGGGTGGGGAGAGGCCGGCGGTAGTGGGGTTCCTACACCCCCTTCCTCTGAATGCAGGGCCCCCGTCTCTGGGAATAAATGATTGGATCTTATTGGGAGGCCCCGGGGACAGCGACTTAACGCCCAGGAAATAATCATGTTTAATTTAGCAAGCAGATGGCAGGGAGACAGGGGGGGAACACAGCGCCCAAGACATTGAGGCTGACACCAGGCTGCCTGGAGTGCTCTCTTTCTACCGTGTTCTCGCTCTCTCTCTCTCTCTCTCTTTCTCTCCCTCTTCTTGAACCCCTCCCACTCTATCGCTTGCTGTCTTTCTTCTTTTCCCTACCTTCCTACCTTCCTTCCTTCCTTCCCTCTCGCTGCCACTTACTGATGCTTCTGTTAGGAGGCAGGGCTCCGTGTTCATGTAAACATGCAAAAAATGTTAACTAACCGAACTGCAAACAAACACAGCGCAAAAACACACGCAACTTGAAGCTATCTCCTCTGGCTGCCAGGCATTCCAGCTTAATTGACAGAAATGTAGTTTGTGGCAGAGCACCGTAATGAGGAGGGAACATGTGCTGAATCTGCCCAAACAACCCCCAGAGAAAAAAGGGGGGCCTCTCTGATGGCCTCAGAAGCACACTGACTTCTGCCCTTTCTCTAATCCCGCAGAGTTCTGTGACAGTACGTATCTCACCGAGAGCCGCCACAGAGAAACCAAGCCCGGATTAAAACATCCAGACTGGTGGCACTTGAAGAAAGTGCGCTTTTTTTTCCTGAACGTCACAAAGCCCTGGGTGTCACAAGCCTTTTTAACCGATATGTGTAAGTGTGTTTGTGTGTGTGTATATGTAAATATATATGTGTGTATGAAAATCTGAGAAGGACAGACAGAGACAGAGAGACAGAGAAAGGGACAGGAATAGAGAGAGAGAAAGGGACAGGAATAGAGAGAGAGAGAGAGAGAGAGAGAGAGAGAGAGAGAGAGAGAGTGTGGTTGGTTCCCTTACCTCAGGTAGTCCCTGCGACAGAGGATGAGGTTGGCTTTTGTGTAGAGGGTGGAGCCCACCTCCCCCAGGCGACAGTCGCAGCAGGCACATTTTAGACAGTCCTCATGCCAGTATTTGTCCAGGGCCTTGAGCAGGTAGCGGTCTTTAATCTTGCGATTGCAGCCAGCGCACCCCTTCTGTTTCCCTTTGGGCTGTACGGAGAGCATCGGCACACCTGTAGCGATAAGGAGACAAGCAGCCCGTCGTGATTTACTGCCCAAGTACACGAGTGACTTTTCATGTTCATGTTTTTCTCGCTCTCCCCCCCGCTCGTGCTCAGCCTGTTTTATATATTTTTTTTCCTTTTTTTCTTTTTTTTGATAAGGCCAACAGCCTGCGGAGCCAAGCCGTGTCTGTTTCATATGCATTAGCATGCCGCGGCTAACAGCGCTGCATAGAGATAGGCAGCCAGGCACACAGGTCACTTTGGACACTGTCCCACAACCCCTCCCCCTCTGCCACCCTCTCCGTTCACCGACCAAACACAAATAGATGTTAAGGCTTAGGCTGGTGTTCCAAACATGAATGTGGGGGGGGATAAAACTCGAAGGTTAAAAGAAAAAAACTTGAGGGGAAATTCAGCCTCCGAGTGCCAGAAACCAGACAGCTCTCCTGGGCCACGGAGGTATTTGGGCTGCGTGTCGTGTTAGTGACCACACTATTCTGTCTGGGCCCTTAGCTCTGTGCTGTTCTGGAGGGGGGGGGATGATGGAACTGCCTCATGGGCTTTGTTTGGTATAGATTAACATTAACCTTTTAAAACACTGTTGACCACAAGAAGGTTGCTCTCAGCCCCCAGTGAGGTACATTATGGCCTAAGTGCCTTTCAGAGTACACACACATGCGCACACACACACTCTTTACATCACATCCCTTCTTTCTGTTTTAAACATATCTGAGTGTGTGTGTGTGTGTGTGTGTGTGTGTGTGTGTGTCTGTGTGTGTGTGTTTCTGTCTGCATATGTGTATGTGTGTGTAACAAACCCGCAATTGCCCCGCTGTCACGCAGGCTCCCCTTTAAGTGTGGCTCTTAGCCTCCTAAAGGACAAATAAAGTCCATTTAATAACTGCACTAAACAGTAATATTCTATCTGTGGCTGACATTTGTGTTTGGGCTAAAAGCCACCCCCCCGGGCCACGGCTGGCCACCGCGGCACAGCGCGGCACAGCACAGCACGGCACCCCTCCGCCACACTAACAGGTCTGCCACAGCTGAAAGCCCAGGACAGCGGCTCTTAAGACACTCTCTCACACACTGAGCTATTGATCTGTCTAATAGAACACACGGCGGCCAATGCCACTTGCCTCTCTGCTTTCAAAACACATTTCACTCTCTCTCTCTCTCTCTCTTTCTCTCTCTCTCTCTCCTTTTCCTTCAGACGTTCACCAAAAAAAAAGAAGGAAAAAAAAACGATGACCACTCTGCTTCACCGTCACTGCCAATACCCAGAGAAAGGGAGAAAGATAGAAATACACACACGGCTACACAGAACACAGCTACAGAAATATGTCTATACAATACAGAGACACCCATGTAGTTGAGTGAATGCCATGTTCTCAACCATTTAAAGGTGTTTTTATGCCTTACCTTACTGTTCCTTCAATAGTAAATTTGAATGTTTTATGGTGCATTAACAAGTATGAAGGCAGTTGAACAGCACAGTGCTCTGGTGCTGTTAAAGATGGCTCCCTGTTCATTGGCCTGTGGGTGACAGGTCTGTACATGATAAACTAGACAGTAGGTATGCAGTCCATTAGCCAACACCTCTGACTGTTCTCTGGGCATGCCACAATATTCCTCTACCAGCACCCCCCCCACAAAACACCTCAAAGCCCTTCTCTCTCACACAAAACTTTGTTCTTGTTAATATCAAAGCAGGTTTCTCTCTACTCGCTTCTTACTTTCTGTCTCTTTCCCCCTCTCTCTCTCATTCTGACAGGCATACAGTTCATACTCTCTCTCTCTCTCTCTCTCTCTCTCTCTCTCTCTCTCTCTCTCTCTCTCTCTCTCTCTCTCTCTCTCTCTCTCTCTCTCTCTCTCTCACACACACACACACACACACACACACACACACACACCCACACGCTTGTGACTTTATTGGATCCAGATTTGTCCAGTAACTTCTGACTAGCCACACATCAGTAATAGCATGAATGTAATATAATTAGCATTTCCCCTTTTAAAAGCAGGGCGAGAGGGAGAGCGAGCTTGTTAGTTAAATTTATAGTTTGGAAGTGAGCGAGGGCCCTGGCGGTATTCAGCCATCCTATTTCTTTATCAGAAGTGGGAAAAGGGAGGCTAATTGGTCCAGTGCTGCTGATGGGAGCCATCAATTAGTTTTCCTGCCTTCTCTCTCCACCCCTCATCCCCCTCTCCCTCTCTCCCCTCTCTCTCTCTCTCTACTCCACTCCTCCCTCCAAAAAAAGGGGGCCCCTTGAAGCAGACACATTAGGATCACAAAACTCGCTATAAATACCGATGTTCGGTGTAAATGAAGCTAAAAAGCTTCAAACTGAAGCCACAGTAGCTGAGGGCGGTCTCTTTCTACCTGCATTTCATGCCTTGTTAGAGGATCTCTCTGCAGGTACGCCAACAGTGCTCTCCTGTCAAGCTTCTCGCAGAACTAAAAACAGTCTTAATGAGGAGAGAGAGTGTCAGCCAGTGTGTGTGCATGAATGTATGTGTGTGAGTGTGTGTGTGTGTGTGTGTGTGTGTGTGTGAGTGAGAGAGAGAGAGAGAAAGAGAGAAATAGAGTAAAAGAGAAAGAAAGTGTGTATCTCTACGCGGCTGTGCTTGTGTGCACACACACCGGGGGAATCGGCCTCTCTTCAATTCCCTTAGGGAACACGCAAAAATCTTTAATTTGCCTTTTATGACAGCTAATTAGTTATTCTATTCAAAATCTTTGCTTTAAATAAGAGAACTAATTATACACAAAGGTCGTTCCCCCCACCTCCAGAGAACCAGGCGTAATTGGTTTAGACCCCCCACCCCTTACACACACAGCACTACTCACCAGCCCCTTAACAATGTGCGTGTGTGTTTTACACCAAGTTAGCTAAAGAGAGAGCTTAACCCTTTCTTTCAACTGGCTGCTGAGCACTCTCTCTCTCTCTCTCTCTCAGTCTCGCTCTCACTCTTTTGCTCTCTCTCTCCATCAGTTTTCTTGGATCCTTCTGCAATCTTTTAAGCCAAGCCGGGTGTGGTTTTTTTTTTAGACAGGAGACTCCTCTCTTTCCCTAACCCAGATTTGCAGCCACAGAGAGACTCTCCTCTCTCCCCTCTCCTCTCCTCTCCTCTCCTCTCCTCTCCCCGCTATGCTGCAGTCTCTCTGGGCCAGTGAGCAACGTCTGGAGAAAAGCAGAGGGTCACACTTGAGGGAGACCTGGATTCGAACAGAGCTGATCCATACTGAAACAAACACATGCTTGATGCCTTCCCAAAAAAAAGAGTGTGGAGAAAATTGCTTTCAAGACACACACACACACACACACACACACACACACACACACACACACACACACACACACACACACACACACACACACACACACACACACACACACACACACACACACACACACACACACACACACACACACACACACACACACACACACACACACACACAAAATCCCCAGTAGTTGTAACACAATGTTCAACCAAAAAGCAGTGACAGAATAAATGATACCACATAGTAAGTGCGCCTTCGATTCTCTAATGCTGGGAGACTTTCCTTTTATTTATTCACTTATTTTTCTACTGCAGAGGAGTGCATATGTCACCAGGCTCTGTACCACGCAAACTCCCCCTGTATCCCCCTAAAGCTCCCGTGCTCTGCCACCTCGGAAGAACAAAAAGTAACATTATGAGAGGAAACAGCCAGCGGAGAGGCAGCACCCACTTAATCCAATCCATTTAACAAATACAAGAGCAGGTGACCTTCCTGTGTCATTCGCCGTCGCAAAAAGCATACCTTGCTCGGCCATGATTCACAGTCTAAGAGGGGATGTTTTTTTTGCTTTGGGGGGGGGAATGATTTGCCATTAATACTTAGAGCCAGCCTGTCATCTACCCCCACCAACCCATGCCCTTCCTCTTTTTCTCAAAGACCTTATCACTTTGGAATATGTACAGTTACATTTTTGCATTTGAAACTGTCAGACCATGTACTTTCCATTACTGAGATAGCATCCGATTTCCATGTAGGCCTATTTCAAGTTCCATTTTGCAGCTATCAAAAAATCAAATCAATGTGGTAACCCTTTTGATGTATTTAAGGTTTAAAGGAGTCAGGGAGAGAGAGAAAGAAAAAGAGAGAGAGAGAGAAAAGAGAACAGATTTTAAAGCTCTCAAGGAATCGTTTTCAAGCTTTACAGCACAATTATCACTTCGGCATGGCAAGCCAATGTGTCTACAGATTAAAGAAAGAATAGGGAAGTGGAATAGAAAGGGAGGGTTAGGACGCCGCAGAAACAACCCCCCTCTCCCCCTCTCTTTCCCTATCTCCTTTCCCCCGTCTACGCTACCTCACACGACATTGTGTTCTAATCTTTCAGACTACGGTGCGGGGCAGCATTGAAATGCGCTGCCTCCATTGCATGTTCTCGCGCGAGGTCACTCTGTGTAATTAAATCGATCCGATCAATTAGTCGGAGTGACACCTTGATGGGCTGCGGGTGGGCATGCGGGTGGGTGAGGGGTAGGGGGTGGGTGGTGGGGTTGGGGTGTGAGTCAGGGCCTTCTCCTGACAAGGGCGAAAGGTACCCCCCCGCCAAGCACGCCGCCCTGTTTTTCCAACTGGCATGAGAGAAGCCGGGCCTCAGCACAAGGCCTCTTCTAATTACCCCCCTGAACTGCAGTAAATAATGGAGTGGCATCACCACGGCACTCACGGGATAGATTTGCAGCGGAGAGGAGCAAAAAAAAAAGCAAAATAAAACATGATGCGTCTCGCCGTGTATGGCGCACACTATCATCGCTCGCCACCCTCCCACCCTTCTGCTCTTAGTTCCTCCTGTGAAAGACATTAGACAAGCCCAACCGTCTCATTACGCCATGATAAACAAGGCGCCTGAGCGCGGGGACAACCCACAAGGCTCGGGACCGGGCACGGGCGCTTATGTCCTGCAGACAGCGGTAATTATGACATTTTACGACATGTGCAAACGACCCTGAGGGCCGTGAGAAGCAGCTGCTTTTTTTTTTTTTTAAAGGGGAAGAGTCAGAGGGAGACTTAGGACACAGATGTATGGGAATAACATACACATATTAGCGCGGGACTCTCGCTGTGTGTGTGTGTGTGTGCGGATGGTATCGTGGTTGCAGTGGCCAAATGCTGATCTCTCTCTCTCTCTCTCTCTCTCTCTCTCTCTCTCTCTCTCTCTCTCTCTCTCTCTCTCTCTCTCTCTCTCGTGCAGCCTCATGGTAATTAAGAGGAGTGAAGGAATAAAAAAAACTCAGCAAGTAAACCAGCAGTTAAAAAAAAAAAATGGTGCAACTGTCTCTTTGAAAGAAGCAATACTGAATTCCCACGGGACTTTGTTCTCCTTTTAAACTCTGCATACTTTCATGACAAAAAGAATTGAAATCACACTGCATATGCAAAATATCCCCAGACAATGTTTCCCAGTCAATGAATGCATGGCCAGTAGCATACGAAATATATAATATAAAAAGGCTTCACTTCGCGAGTAGACTTTTTTCCCCCTCTTTTTTATGTGTGTGTGTGTGTGTGTCCATGCTCTTGCTGTAAAACGCTGTGTCCATGGCAATCGTGAATGGTATTTGTCACGGCGCAGAGACGGCCGGCACAGAGGTTAATGGGGAGCCCAGGCAGATGTCCCGCCATTGTCTGCGTGAATCAGCCGCTCTCAATCAGCTCACATCATTACAGTAATTGAGCCTGTAGACACTGATTCTCCTCCGACGCCCGAGACAAAAACACAAGACATCTGGTCATCATAATATCAGGTGGAACATGCCAGCCCCAAAGGCAGACAAATGAAAGAAAGGAGTGAGTGGATTTAAAATGATGAGCAACACAACCACAGACAAGCTGGTGAGAATGAGAGAGAGAGAGAGAGAGAGAGAGGGAGAGGGAGAAATAGAGAGAAAGGGAGAGAGTGGAGATTGAGTGTTTTCAGTGACTGTCCACAGATGATGAGACAGAGATAATGAGGTTGCACGTCATATTTAGCCTGTATTAGGCGTGTTGTGAGTAATTTGGCTATTTCTGTGTGTGTGATCATGTATGTCATGTTTCCAGGCTGTTGTGTGTGAATGCTGGGCTGTCTGCGAGAGCTCTCGGTTCGCATGCTCGGATTATGACATAATTATCACCTCTGAGGTGGGGGGAATAACAGGGAGAGAGAGAGAGAGAGAGAGAGAAAGGGAGAGAGAGACAGAAAGAGAGAAAGAGTGAGAGGTAGAGAGTGAAAGGGGGGGTCGGGGGGGGGGGGGGGGGGGGGGGCAGGCAGCCGAGCAAGGAGCCTGTTCATTAACGAGATGCACTTTCGAAAACTTTGCAGCCCCGTCCTGGCGCTAATAAGCCCCGCTGAAACGGAGCTGCCGCGTCCCTTGCATTGACCCTGGCAGTGCCCGGATAAGGGAGGTTTTTGTCTCCCGGAATAATTGCTCTTTTCACATGTTACAAGTGTCCTGACCCCTGCGGTCGGCAGCCACTCTCGCTCCCCACACGACCCCCACCCCCCCCAGCCCCTCCCAAGCCCCCAACACCCCTGTGGTAATTACTCCTGATCCGCTCCCAATGAGGTGGCCGCATTAGGCCTGCAATAACACTGGCCCAACTTCAACCACGGCATGGGGAGTCTCAGCAGAGCCGCCTGGAACAGGCTGGCTTTTCTCCAGCCCGTTGGTCATTTCCATCACGTCAGAGGAGCATTTCTTACACTTGAAGTCAGCGCAGAGGCCCAAGGCCCTTTTTGTGGTTTGTGTGTGTGTGTGTGTGCGCGTGTGTGTGTGTTGGAGGAGGAGGAGGAGGCCGAGAGGCTTACCGAGCACATTGTTAGCTCCTGTTGCCCGTTACTTGCTGTGCTTTGGCTGCAGACGCGATCCCAATTAGCGGATAACTTCATTAGGGTGTGTGTGTGTGTGTGTGTGTGTTTCCACACTTTTCACCCCCCTATTATTTTTAATTTATTCACATGGGGTTAATTAAAAGAAATGTATCAGAGATATGCAACAGCTTTCTAATTAAATTCATTACTGCTTATTTTGAGATGTGAAAACTGGCAGAGTTTCCGTATTACAGAAGGCAAGTTGTTTCCAACACTTGGTTGCTTTTGCAAGCATGGTGAGATTACAGCTCTGGAAGGTGAGCTGTCGACAGCCCAGCTTCAAAAACGGGGAGAGGAATGAGAGAGGGCTCATGAAGAGGAAGAAAGAAAAAAAAAATACAGGTATATAAAAATATAAAGAGCCCGTCGCTCCTCACCCTCGTTATGCAGGGTTACTGCTGAGACCCGGGAGAAGCTCTGAGGGGGAGAGGGATCAGGGGGACCAATCAGCCGTCTGATAGATAGAGAAAAGGGAAGTGGACGACCCTGCTTCCAGCCAATCAGCCCGTCCTCCTACTGTCAGTCAGGCGCTCGGGTCGGCCTTGAGCGCCGGATAGTTTCAGGTCTCTCATTTCAGCGTCCACCACTCTGCAACCAACACTCCCCGTTTAGGGAGTTTCGCGACAAGCGCCGTTTGCGGTGACCTCCGCCCGATGAATGCGTATATACATGTATATGTGAATTCACTTTCCTCGTGCGCAGATTACATTAGCATTTCAACAAAAGAGGAAATCCATCCATTCTCAAACTCGATCTTTTCAGAGTTTGATAAAGGGAGGGGGGGGGCAATCTTATCTGCCATTTTATGGCTCCTGGCAGGATGTAACTATTAGCAGTGCTGTCACTTTCTCTGCTTTCCAGTGCATAATAATGCCACAACACTTTTTAGCCCCCCCCCCATTAAAAATGCATTCAAGTAGCATAAATGTAGCCTTCTAAAGTTTGAGTCACTACCAAGGTTAGGAAGTCATGTATGAAATTCTGTCTGCCCAGCAATTACTCAGGCGCTTATTATTTCAAAGGGTTCCGCCGGGAGACAGTTGTGCCATTGAGGTCTCTTGCCAGGGTGAGAGCAGGGGAAACACCACGCGGCGGAATGCCTTTTGGGACATTTAAAGTCGAATAATGCAAATTCACCACAGGGGGCATGTGCTTGTTGAACGCCCCCCATCCCCAACCCCCCACTATCCACCCTTTTGGGGGGATTTGAAGACTCTCGCAGTTGCTTAACTCTGTTTGAGGTAAATAGAGAAGGATGGACAGTCTACTGCAGTAAGGGAGGCCAGTTTAGGTCACCTGACTGTCAGCACGGTACAAGGCCCGCTGCTACCCTTCTCATCGACAAAGGTTACCAAAACAGTAGACTTGTCAGTGTCAGATGCACTGTAAATGTTGAAGCAAAATGGTTGAAGTTTGCAGTTGTTATCAGGCACGAGTTTCACTCTTTTCAAACCTGCAGGTGTTTAGGCACTCATGTCTGAGCGCCTATGAGCCTGGTTGTTTGCAGGGCTCCTGCACCCAGGCCTTTCCCTATCGGCACCGGGGTAGTGAGGAGGTCTCATTTCTGTGCATGGATGCTACGGACACAGGGCCCTGGTCGGGAGCGCGAAGGGTTAACATTAAAAAGCCACTCCATTACGGGCCCATGCAGTCGGCGGGAGATTGTCACTTTAAAGTGTGCCAAGGAGCAGAAGAAAGCAGGCGTCTGGGAGAGAGGGGGCTGCTCAGTGGGTAGGGAGGGCCATTACGGAGCACGCTCGCTCACCACTCACAATTAAAGCCCAGCAGAATAGTCAGGGTGCGTGGACTGCAGCTGCCCCTCACTAATGGATCAAACTGTGGTTGTGTGGCCAAAACCCATGGTCAGCATTGATTAATTCCAGTCCCCCCCAGCCTGAGCCGCCACATCGGCCTGTTCTCACGGGGGGTTGGGGGGAGTGGGTGGAGAGGTGAGTTGGGTAGGAAGCAAAACCTGCAATCATAGACTTCAATTAATCACTCAAGGCTCAAGGACTTAATTTATTGAAAGTCAGCCACTGAGATGTGCGTTTCTGACCGGTATGTTCTCATTAAAAAAAAAAAGACATTGAAGCTTTTCCATCTGAGGCCACCCTGCTAGTGTTTTTCGGGTTTTTAAAGTGGCCTCCTCCCTACTTTCTCTGTTTGTTGTGGCGTTGTTATGAAAGAAAGAAAGAAAAAGCCATTGAATTTAATAGTATCCATGAGTACATTTTTAGCAAACATATTGTTTCCCCCCCCACGCACCCCTCAAAAACGGCCTTATAAGTTCTGTATGTAAACATTATTATTCGAGAGTTTTCATTACATTTTCAGAGGGGAACTTATTGATCTTTGAGTCCTAAAATCTGTGGGAATACATTCCTTCATTTGATAAACAGCCTCTCCCTTACGAGACGCAGTCGTCTCCTGGAGACGATCGCTCTGTGCTTTGGGGAGAAATACCTGAAAGAATAATGCAGAAGTCTCTGAAATCTAGGCCATGTAATAGGCTAAAATTCAAAATGGAACACTGAAGTGTATCATTACTGTGCTTTTTATTTATTTATTTTTTGTAAATGTGGAGAACTCTTAAGACATGAGTGGAGGAGGTAAACAGCACCATGCTGAGTGTCCAATCACTCTGGCCACTCATGGAGATCCTAACTGAGTCCCTATCCCCAACTACACGCCATTATGAGGAGGAACAGCCATGTTAATACACTTAGCTGAACAATTCTGCTGGGTCACCCCGTCTCCTTCCTACAATCTCCACAAACATTAAAGCACTTTCAAATGTTTTAAATAGTTTCCTCCCTCCTGGAATGGCAAATTGAAATCACATCTTGAGCCGAAAAGCATTACCTGTTTCATAATTCAGTTGCACTCCCCTCACACACACACACCCCTTCCCCCCCATTCCCTTCCCTGGGTTCGCTAATCCCTACCAGCTCTTCTGGAAAACATAGATGGGCCGAGGGGAGAGGAATAAAGTTGTGCATTAATGAATGATCCTGTGGGCCCCTGTGCTTCTTGAGCATGTGGCCACACGTACACACACACACACACACACACACACACACACACACACACACACACACACACATTAGTCCTTCAAAGGCCCGGCTCCTAACTCTTCGATAAGTAAACAACACAAACAAATACGTATCTGGGGACCATTTCAGGAGGGAGAGAGAGTCGAGGCCTTCCCATTAATAGGAATGATGGCAGACGAATTTGTTTCAGGATGGAAACTTGCATGCATAAACAGACAGTGCTACAATAATGCAGCAGTATTCGATTTCCCCCATCAATGATTCAGCACAGCAATCACCCGCTCATAAACATTCAAAAAGAAAAGAAAAAACGTTCAGGCTACAGTGTTCTTTTGTATGTCTAAATACAGCTCAAATGCTATCCCCCCCCCTCTTTCTTCCTTTCTTTCTTTCTCTTCCTCCGCTGCGTGCACTAACAACACAGTACTTGCTGGGGATAGAGAAGACAGCCAGGAACACTTCACGTGGATACCATCTGATGGGGGTCAATTAAAAAAAAAAAAAAAAAAAAGGATCCCTCGCTAATGAACGGCAATGAGATCCTCAGCGCCACTTCCAAAACTGGCTATCAGTGTAGGTATCATTAGTGAGCTTTTTTTATCAAGTTACAGTGTGTGATAAGGTTAATGAGGAGAGTTTATAAAGTCTCCTCAGCTTTTCCACAGAGCTGGCACCTGAAGACGAGACATTACCCCCAGTCACTATTCGTTTACTTCATAATTAGGAGTGCGCAGGAGAGAAGAAAAAAAAATGCTCTGTAACTTTTTCAGAAAAGGTTGCTCCTCTCAGACAGGTTCATTGAAAAGGGGGGGGGGGGGTAATGAGAAGCCACCTGCTTGTAAACTTGTATAACTAACTCAGCTCATTACCGACCGTAAGAGGAGGAGGGAATGGGAGGGGAGGCCATATGAAATGAAATCCACAGGAAAAGATGGAAGAGAGGGGGGAGGAGGGGGAGATGTGTGTGTGTGTGTGTGTGTGTGTGTGGGGGGGGGGGGGGTGCTGAGGTAAATGAAAAAAATACATAAATGGAGAGAGACGGACTGTGATGGAATGGAGCCAAGTGTGACGACCTGCTGTGGAGAGGAGCAGTGTGTATGTGTGTATGCGTGTTTGGGTGTGTGTGTGTTGGTTGGGTGTGAGCACGCAGACGAGGCGACTCAACCTTGCAATGAGAAGTGGCAGCGAGTCGGCTACAACAAGGCAACTCGGGGGAATAACATGTGGTTTAAAGACCAAAGGAAAGTAAATTAAAAACCACCTACTGTAAAATCATCAATATGTAGCTGTATACCCTCTTTCAGCAGAGCATATGTACCATTACCAAGAGCAAATCTGCTGGGACGGGACTTCACTGCTCCAGCTACCAGGCTACTCTCCACTCTTAAAGCCACAGAACCAGATGCTTCGCCAAAACAGTGGCACAGTGGCATCAGAGGCGGAGGCCCAGGCACTATGTTGCGGTGTGATGCTTACTAGCTGCTAACCCTACCCTGTGTTAAAATGGCGTCACAATAGGCCACGGGTGTGCCACCACCCTTGTCATTCGGAGTGCTCGTGTCTGCCTCTCTCTCTCTCTCTCTCTCTCTCTCTCTCTCTCTCTCTCTCTGAACACAGCACCTGTCTGCATGTCTTAGAAGTCAAGGTGAAAGATAAGGTTGCTTTGAGACATTTTAAAAAGGCAGCTGACTATGACAGTTCACCTCAGCACTGGCATGTGTGAAGATCATATAAAAAAGGTTCTCTATGGTATAGAAGCCGCCATGACGGCGTCAACCCTCTGAGCTTTGAGTATTTCATGTTTACTGAAATTATTTCAGAGTTCCTTACACTACGCTACTGTTTTTAGCCTGCCGCATCAGTTAGGGTCTGAATGTGACAGTTGGCTGTGTTTGTGTGTCACATAAGACAACGCACGCTGTTCTGCTGTAACAAAGTGTGCTAACAGTTTCATATCGAAATTAGCCTTGTACTGTTGTACTTTCACAGTGTTGTGTGTGTGTGTGTGTGTGTACATATAAGCGTTGCATGTGTACATGGTAAGTGAAAAAGTCTGGATTTAATGAAGGAACACTCTTATGGAACTAACAGAGTGTAAATGATATTGCATATAGCTGAGATGAGAGGGACCATTTGCATCAAAGGCAGGTGCACTTGCTTGCATGAGCCCCTCTTTTGCTCTCCCCCCCTCTCTCTCTCTCTCCCCATCTCTCTCTCTCTCTCACTCTCTCTGTCTTTATTCGAGTTTCCTTTGAGTCACACAGAAATGATGGGAAATGATATACATCTGCAGTCACTGATGTGAGACTGCTGTTTGATAGTGATCTGGAGCCTTGGGACAGACACAGAATTGGGTCTGGTGAACTCTATGTATGGTGAACTGGGGCTGAGGATCTGACGGAATCTCGCACAAAACTGTGAAAAATTGGGAAATGGATTTCCTGCCATCAAATCTACGGATGTGCGGATGGGGTCATTTCATTTAGTAAATTTGTCGACAGCGTGTTGGCAAGATTATTTTGTCAGATTCTCGTAAGAATCTTTGTTTTTAATATCATACACAATATTTTATATTAAAAACCCAAACTGTTCAGGCCAATACTAATAAAGTAAGAAAAAAGCAATAATGAAGCACTGTCCTTGCGATAAGGCATCATAACTACTGGAGAACACTAATATAAAACTCTGAAATGAGGCATTATATTGCTTGAGACCCAGGGCAAGAAAAACATTGATGTAATTTCAATATTTGAAATTGGCAAGTTTAATTTAGAGCACGAACAAGCCAATAAGCTGAGAAAATGACAAATACAAAAGAGAGAATTACATTGTAGAGAGGGGAAAAAAAAGTGAAAGGACTTAAGAAATGTATAAAAGTAATCTCCAAGTGGAAATTAGAAATCAAGGCACAGAAAGGGGAATAACAGAAAAGAAATATTACTGTCCACTTTCTAAATCAATATAACATAGCTACCAGACGCAATTACCATGGTAACTCGGGTAAAGAATGAAGCAGTTCTTATTATTTCAAAATAAAAATCTGAGCCTGGAGCCTATGTTTTATTACAGCTTGGTGACGGATCGCAGGGCCTGTATTCACTCGAAACATCACTTTTCAATCACATGCTTTATGAATGTACAAATTTCATTGGACAGCCAGTGTTGCGAGGTCATAAATGAAAGCATAAAGGTAGCAGAGGATTTATCTTCAGGATTGAGAAGTGGAGATTTCTCCCCCCCCCCCCCTCCCTCTTCCCTTCTCCCTTCTCTGACCAGGTGCTTAGGAGAGTGGTGGAGGACACACACGAGCGGTCCAGGATGTGTCTACATTGAGTGGCCAATTATTCCCGCTGCTCCTGATGGGTTTTAATACCTTGAAGGAAAGAAAAATGGCTGAATTGCTCTTTTTCCTCTCCTCCACAGAATTAAAAGTAAATTGTGAACTTCCTATTTGAGGGGTGAAATGGAAAGGAAGAGAAAAGAATGCGCACAGTACATTTCTATCCACTTTTTCCACAGCTGTCTGGCTCTCGGAAAACTCAGCGCCCCTCCGTGTGCCATTTCAGTACCACTTCAGAAGGGAGCAGCCACAGACTTTCCCTCATTGTGCTCGAGTGCTTTTGTATTTTAGCATGGGAATTAAGAAAAGGTTTCTCACTGGATGAGCAAGGCAGTCCTGTTTCCTAGATGCATGTTTGTATGGGGCACTTTGTGTGTGTGTCTGTATATCTGTGTTTGCATGTGTGTGTGTGTGTGTGTGTGTGTGTGTATGTGCATGAGGGAGGGAGACCGTATGACAGGTGCCTCCACAATAAGTAGAACTACTGCGTAATTACGGCACACATTTTAATAGATCCTCATTACTCTAATTTAAGAGAGGCCTGATCAGTTAGACTGCTAATTGGACACAACGGAGGGAAATTAATGACCCAATATTTCAGAGAAACTTTTCAATTTTTAATAAAGATTGCTTGACTAAAGGTTCTTGGCAGAGTAGGTCATAACACAAATGTAAGCTATTGTGACTGTTAAAAATAGTAGAACGGAGAGAATTGATTTGTATCCTACTTTCCTAAAAGTAGCTTCAGGAAGAGAGAGAAACATGATTATCTTTCTCCAAAGAAGAGCCACTTATATCCCAAGATCATTTGGAGGTTTGCAACACAGACTTCCAGACACTAGTGTCCACAGAAAGCAGACATTATACATTCAGGTGTTACACATCTACATAGTGTTTTTAATGTAATTTGTGTCGTGATAGCAAATTGTGTCTTTGGGTTACATGATACAAAAATGAGGGTAGAGAAGCATCCAAGAAATAGCCTGGTCATTTTTCGGCAAGTGCACAAATAACAAAATGCAAAGGACAGTATATGAAAGTTCATGGTGAATGTAGCATTCTGGCACGAAAATGCATGCTCTGCGTCTTTTAATAGGATATTTTCTAAAGACAGAAACAACCCTGAACCATCACACACATACAAATAAACAAATGTGAGCAGGCCATTTTGCCATGGCAATGAATGTGAGGATGGCATGCCACTTTAGCTTCAGAGTGGAGAGACAGCTCTAACAGCCGCACTGACACAGTCGCAAGCTCCACTCTCCATATCCCCTGCCAAAATACCAGTGCAGTTGGTTGGCCCCAGCATGCAAAGGGTGAAGCTTTTAGGCAATGAGCAGCAGGTGATCTCAGCTTCTCTGCAAGTCCTAATGCTCCTAAAAGCCACTCTCCCTGGTTCTGTAATTGGGCATCAGTAGTTAATGTAGTATTGACTGCATTACATGCTCCTGTGCATCCTCTTCCACTAATGCCATTTGCATCACCTTGTACATTTACCATATTGCTTAGCCAATAGCTGTTAAAAGCAATCTGAATCATGAATCATATGGGGAACTTTTAGCAAGACAGACATCCAAAGGAGACAATTTACAGTTGAGTTAATCTGGGTACATTAGCAAAACATGGATTCAGCTGGACAGACCAATTTATGCTTCTATGTCAATCCCTTTATTGGTTTTTAGATGGGTTGGTGAAAGGATGCTCTGCTAAGAGAGATATGAAACGTCCATTTTCAAACATAAATAATGGGTCTGAAATGCAGGCCATTACTTTGGAAAAAGGGCCTCTGGCTAAAACCGTATGTGTGTGATGACAATATTCCATGAAAGATGACAAGAATGGCCCATTTTAGGTCAGAAAGGGTTGTTGGGAGACAGCTTTGGGTGCACTATATTAAGAAGCCATCCCTCAGCAGAGATAGAAAATGACATTAAAATGGAAGTTTACACTTGTCCAAAAATAACATCCCATGCTGAGAGTAGTTTTCAATCGAACTTCCCCGCAGAGGTCAAGTGATGCACACTATCTATCAGTTTGGGGTGAGGGAATCGTGGAGAGTCAGCACATTGAGGATCGATTTAAGTCATCTACTAGGCAGCTGTGATAGAGTAGACGTGATATAAGGCTACAGGTTATAACTAGATCGTGTTATCTTTACTTTAAATTAATAGTGAGATTCAGCAGCCACGTAAAAAACGCAAAGTGAACACAGGTGCGTGTGCAAAAACATAACAAAAAAGTGTCGCCTGTCGTTGACTGAAGCATTGGACTAAGACATGTTGGGATCTGCTATTGTAGTGGACCACCAGCCTACACTGTTGTAAGAGTAGTAATATTCGGTAACTTCACGTAGGAGGAGTGTTGTTTGACCATATACTGATGTGAACTTGCTTTCACAATATGAAATTGCAGAAGTAGCCAAAATATTAAGACACACCATTACTTCGGAAACTCTTAAAAACGGTAGACTATATCTAAAAGTGAAACATCTGTCTTAATTCTGCCTCGGTGACTACTGCCATTAGACAACCACCGATGTTTAATTATTGTGGAGTAGCCTACCTTGCAGATCTGCTGAGTAGGTAAGTTGCACATCCTTAGCTGAATGGAGCATGCTTATCCACAATATAATCGCACATAAATACGCCCGGGGTTACACGAAAGTGTCTCAAAATTAACATTTCTTTGTTGGCATAAAGCCGTTTCGCCATCCAAGAATAAACAGCAAAACCACACTAACGAGACAAAACACCCGTCGGTCGGAGATTTTTTTAGCCTACTTACCCTCCTCCTTGTCTAACACCATCGTCCTGAGGAACGAGGGGTCCGGCTCCAGGCGATCCGTCCTCGGCTCCAGCAGACTTCTCCAGTCGGTGTGCTCGTCGTCAGAAATTGCTTGGCAATAACCACCGAATTGTCCTTGCACGACAAGCTTTAATTTGCAGGCTCGTATGACTCTCGGGTTGTTCAATAATGGAAACCCATGTACAAGGAGTACTGGAGGACTGGTTGTTATTCTATTGTTAAATTTGCGGATAACCTACAGTACGATTCCCTGGTTCAGGCTTGCCTCGCTCCCTCACACACGGAGTAAATGTCCACGGACTAAACTGTAACTGCAATTAAAAACGTATAAACAAGATCGAGTCGCGTCGATGTATTCCATACGAAGGAGTAGTTAGGAATTGCAGAAGATAAATTCAACTTGAATTTGTCCGCGGTGAGCTTTTCAAATACCTATCGGTAGATTAAACTGCCGAGTTGTCCGTACAGTGAAGCGTTCTCCTTTCCCTTCCTCTCATTTGCTCCGTAACTGTAACTATATTCAAGAAATCCAATTCTAGACCCGACAACTGCTAAAAGCATACTCACACCGCCTATCCCTCCCAATTTATGTGTGCTGCTCTCGCTCCTGCTACGGAATAAATGTGCGCAGTTCCCAGAGACCCTCGGATTCCCCTGTTAATTAAATCAATTCATTATGCTCAGATCTGATTAGCAGCCCTTCCCCCCTCTTTGAATCAATTATTCAATACACAAACATAATTGCTTGTGCCAGAGGTGTCTAAGTATTAGCTTATTTAACTCCAAGGACACTAATTACCCCTAGGGCAAGGGAACTTTTCTCATTAATTCTGACAAAACACAAAAGCACAGCTAAGGGAAAGTGTGCGCGTGTGTGTGAGTCCCGGTGAGTGGTAATGTGTGGAGTGCGCATGTGATGTAGTGTGTGTGTGTGTGTGTGAGAGAAAGAGAGAGAGAGAGAGAGAGAGAGAGCGAGAGACAGAGCGAGATAGAGAGCATTCATCACGTAAGGTGGCGACACATAACGTTCAATTTATGCACTTTCTTCGTCTGTTATTTTCTGAAGGTTCAACTGAATTGGCATCTTCTTGCATGTAAACCGTGTTTTTCTCGGAAACAGAGATCCGTGTGGTGATCAGGATCACCAGAACCACTTTCCATACGTAGATAAACAGTCATTTTTAAAGCGGCGCGCACACCAGATGGGCTGTGTTTTGATCAGTGGCAAGATAGAGGACTCGGTTTCGTATTTGGTAATATAATTGTAGGCTATTATAGCCTGGATCAAAGTGTTGTTGTACATTGGAGAGCCTTAAATAGCGGTACTTTCACTTGCCCTGTAGAGACTGTTAACCAATTAGGGGAGAGATCCTACTAAGATTAACCATTAGGAGAGTGGAGTAGGTTACAAAAGCGTTCTGTTTGTCAGCAGGGGCGATCTGCCATACATACCCAATCTGTTATTTACTTTTCTATCGACTTAATTGCCATATAAATCAATATTTATGAAGAAATATACAGTGACGCTATCAATCAGTCATGCAAGCAGACGCCCGAGTTATGATGTGCGGCCAAAAACAAGCTTTTATGTAAAATAATAATAAAAAAAGAGCGGGTAACCATTCTGCAATGCTGATCACTTTGAATATGATGGCGTCCAAGACATCCATGAAAATATAATTTATTAGATTGTATGTCTGAAATTGCATATTGGCCTCTAATGCATTCTATTACAGAGAGTGACTTGCTCCCCCCAAAGTCAATGATAATTTTATCCACAGAGAAATAGGCTGTCCTGAACACAGGGGACTGTGCTGCCCCTGAAATCAATTGTTTGATCCTTCCCTCAGTGGCTGACATGCTTGACTTTTTCATTTCTGCAGTCAGATAGATTGATGACTTCTGACCGAGAATGTATGTTTGCTGACCTCTAGCAAAAGTGAATGACACATAATTAATCCAATCACACGGAGAGGAAAAGAAAAGAAAAGCTTTCAGTGTTCAATGTCATTGGTCACTCTGGCAAAAATAGCACAAAACAACGTATGAACACAACATCTGAAACATCTGAAACAGTATCTGAGAGAGCCAACAGGGATGTGCATGCAGCTAGGGGAGTAGATAGATAGATGTCATTTAACTCACAGGTAGATGTCGAGTAGGTGACACTGTAAACCATTTTAAAATGGACACTTGTCCCTGGCCACCCTGCTGATGAACCTGGTGGCGCATTGATGACTGACAGGTGGCCCAGGTCTGTAGGCCAAGGCGATTAACAACCAATCAGAGCATGAAAGGTAGGCTACGTCACATTGCTCTACGTGTGGCTGCGCTGCATTCTCTACTATAGCTTCACATGAGTGACCCGTGTGTATGCCATGACACTGATCATGTTCCATTCGTCTCCATGCGCATGGCTCACTGAATAATAGGGCACTCTATTGTTTTTTTTCTTCTTTTTCTCTCGTGTGATGATGGGCTAGTAACGTTGCGGTGGAGACTACTGCGCTTGGCGGCGGGGTCAGCTACAAATGAAAACAAGCCCCCGCGTGGGGGCCCTTGCAGTGGAGTTAATTAGAATTCGCTGCTGATTGTGCTTCAACCAAGCCCCCATCTATTTACCGCTGGCTCGCATGCAGCCTGCTACAAAACATCTCACTGTAATTAACCGCACCTAATCAGATAGCGGGGGCAGTGGAGGGCTCCGATTCGTCCTCAGGCGGACTATCGCTGCATGTGGGCTGCAGAGAGAGGATGAACAGAAGCCTGTGCCGCACCTCATAATGGCTAAGAAGATTATAAACCAATATCAAACGTGTTTACCGAGTGTGTTCGATTGAAAGTGCTCCTTTATGTGGAGGGATGGGCTTCGGGGAGCGTGATCGGAAGAGGCCATCTTCTGGTTTGATGATATCCGGCTAAATGGGATAAATGAAGCGGAGTGATGGAGCCTCCATTCGCGTTCAAACACCAATTAAAAGTCGGCCTTGTTCTGTTGAGTCCCTTGCATTTCAGAGGGCCTGTAGTTAAGATGTTTTCTTTCATGTCTTGAGATTGTGCGAGTGATTTCTCATTACAGATAATCATGTTAAAAATGTAATTGCTTCCCAACACATTTTACATTCCATGAACACATTTCAAGCTAATGTAGCTAAGTAGAGCACAGACTACAATGAGCTGTGATGAGAGGAGGTGTGTATATGCTCATGTCAGGCACAAGACTTCATATTGCCATGTCTCCACCAGAAACAATGCAGTAATATACCCTGGCCACCAGCAGGGCACTGTACTGACCATCACTCTTAAAAGTATTCTTATGAGACTGAAGTTTATAATAGTCAATATATAATCTCTAACAGTTAACACGTGTCAATTGTGTAATTAAGTATTTGAATACCTGAATAGTTTATTAGATTAGCGTAACATTCACTGCCATTCTAGGTGCATTCTACAGGGATATGCCAACTAGTTAGGCCTATGTGTTTGTTTGATTCTTGAAGAGCTTATGTGTAGCCCCTCCTAGTGGCTGGCCACTATGCCTTCTCCCTGTGTGGTCAGTGGCAATGTAAATCTTTTTTAGAAGGTCTTATTAGACAGTGTTTTTCAAACCAGGCAATCTCTGAAATGGTCTTTATGTTCCAGGGCTCTCTCTTGCTCTCTTTCAGCACTCTCCATTGGAGTACAATTGTCCTGTACTGCAACATTACTCCATGATGAAATATGAGTCTCTTGCAGTAATCGCCACAAAAGAGGTTGAACTCATGTTGCTGGACGTATTCATTTGTAAGGATCTAGTCAAAAATAGGCAAGGTGTCAGTTGGGGAAAAAAAAGAATTCCCTTCCCAAACATTTAATCCAACTTTAATCCCAGTCATTAAGAATTAGACATGCAGTGCTGTCCGGCCGTGCTTCCAAATTACAATCAAACGATTACCAATTACACAAATTATTGACGGTAGATTCTCTTTTCAACTGCAAATTAAGGCTATTAAGAAAGGCTCCTTTTTAATGCAAAAGTGACTAATTAACCAACGGATGGGAAATCTGCAGCCCAGATATCAAAAAAGTGCTCGGCGCACATTGCAGAAACACAAGGGAACCAATTAGTTTAATTATCAAAACAGCTAATTAAAATTGCACAGTTCCTAATTAGTTCTTTGCTTTTGCCTCTAATTGACAGCATGGAGATAAATGGGCTGCCGATGAGAAAAGGGGAAGAGGAGAAAAACAGGAGAAACTTCGCCGGAATATTTATGCTGACTTTATCTCCGTCTGTGTGGCAGCCCTTGAAAGTGGAAAATTAATGACCTTAATTCCCAAACTGTTTTCCCTCTAACAGCGCTCCCCTTAGAGCTCCTGGTGCACACTCCTTTGTATGGGCCCTGCCACCCTGCCAACTACTGCAGCGGGAGAAAAGGAGGACTTGGGGGTGGGAAGGAGCCACCAATTCTCCCCCTAATGTGACAGCTCCCGCCTAACAATGGAGAGAGATGAAAGAATGGAGCAGATGTAACCACTGGGAGCGTTGCATCATGGGACTGCAACTCTGTTGCACTTTTTTTAAAGGGCTTCTGTCATCTTGTGGAGGACTAATTTGTCCCATGAAAAAGAGCGAGCTCTGTCGGGATGGAGATAAAAGACATTTGATGGAAGCGGGAGGACTTTTAAGATTTTTATTTGGATGCCAGATTGAATGCTTAAATGCCTGATGGATAATTGCTCTCCCAACTTTAGTTATTCATGAATTAATTGAGGAGTTTACCATGTGGATGAGTTACAGGGTCCGGGGGAAAAAAAAAGACTAAACAAAATGGAGGACACTGGCCTTACTGTTGTTGAATCTTGTTGATTTATTTTGAGGGTTTTCCCCCATACTAGTCCGATCTGTTTAAAGGTCCTTGAAGCTAAAGAAGAAAGATGGGTCCTTCTGGACAGAATTGCTACCCTGGCAAACCTGAACGACAGTCATTTACTTTTGGAGATGATGTTCACAAAGCGTCCATGGGCAGAAAGTAACTTTCTGCTGATAGTCCGTTGAGGCTGACTCTGGTGTGTGTGTAATCCCATCTCTCTGGACGCCTGCATGTCAGTGACATGCTGTTCCTCCACACATTTAGCTGATAGCCATCTGCTAATCAGTTTATTTCAGGGCCTGCGTTAAAATGCAAATGACATTAATGCACAAATTATGCGTCATGCCACACAGATAGGCCCGGGCTATGGGCTGCATAATGCTTGTATCATTTGGTTAGCATCACTTAGGCCTGGTGTTAATGCACTATGATTTTGCCCTGGCTTGGTACAAATCACATCGAACACGTGACTCAGCTGGCGTGCATGCAGGAAGCTGAATGAAAACCTTGGGCTGGTGGATGAATTAAAAAAGAAGGGCTTTTTGCAGAGCCCCACTAAAAGGCAGAGATAATTACACTTGGTCTCTTTCTGGTCTCACACTTGCGCATGGAGAAGACATCCTAGCACCACATTAATAATTCTTCTCTTGGTTGAAATTGCATAGGTATTAATTTACTTGTAATCCCAGTGAGTAAAAGTGGATTGCCTGAAGAGCTTTTAGTAACAACATTCAAAATGTGATTTATCGGTACTCCTTCTGTCCATTTCAAAATTGCACCCTGAAAAGATCCTCATGTCGGCAAAAAAAGCCCCCTTGCCCCGATATCCGGCTGTCCATGACCAACAAAGACACGTTCTCTGCTAATTGATTGTCTACTGTTTTATTTATGGTATGGTGGTAATTAGTGGCCAGCATAATGTGCCCCATTCATTAGCACCTGGCTACGGCTATGGATCTCTCTTGCTTTGTTTCAGATCCGCACACCATTAGGAGGAAACAAAGAAAGGAATTTATTAGCATGGGATCTTGTAAATATTCCTAAAGTCAGTGTGCCTTTAAGGAGGAACACAGGCCTGTAAAACTTTTGTCAGCATTTGCTCAGTGATTCCATTTGCTGCGGAATATGTTAAGGGAAAGGCAGTATAAATTTAATTTTAATTGTTTTGTATACACGCCAGTGAAAAGGAACTGATTGGATACAGTTCACAGACAGTATATTAATACGTTATTTTCATATGTTAATTGGTTTGCATAATCTTTCCCCGCGCCTGGTTGCAAAGTACCTGGCATTGAGAGGAGGGCTGCACAGAGAAAAGGAAGATTCCAATTTACATAAAATCAGCTCTTCTGAACATTAAATAATAATGCGTCTGCAAGCTGAAGGTGTGTTCAGTTAGCAGAAAGCACATTTTTATAATTTATACGCCAGCTGTTTCAGTGCTTTCGAGTCCATTTTCCTCCCTGCCTGCATTTAATGAAATCTTGTTACTGGAGAATTGACTGGGGTGAATTGAGATTTTAATCCCATTGACGTTCCACCATGGAAATGCACACTGGTGGGAAGTTTTAATGGAGGGCTTGTAATCAGAGGACACTTGTATTCAGCTCCCTACAATAATGAATCTCATCAAATGTTAAAGCCAGGGCCGTGTGCAAGGGGCTCAAATTTCAAGGTTTTTGACCATCCCCATTTGAGGGATTCCTCGGGGAGAGTGTGATTACTCAAGTTTAGCAGTTTATTGCCTCATCTCTCAATAGCCACTGAAGCACAAAATTCTCATCTAGGTTGCTCTCTCTGTTTCCTCCTCCCTTGAAGAACAGGCCAATATAGACTGCCGAACAGCTGGCGTGAAGAGAGGGAGAGACAGAGAGCAGCAGTGTGCACATTGGTTTATTATCACTAGCGCTCTCTTCTCCATTATTATTGTAATCACATATTATCCTTTCCATTATTTAGAAACGTGCTTTGTTGGATGGTAGCAGAAGTAGGTTTACTTGTGACAGTAGCACTTGAGCAAATGTATGAAGAATGTGTTTGCGGTGTTTGCGGTGTTGTGGAGTAGTGAACTACATGTCATTAAACTAGTAGTTTAACTACATTTTGCAGTAGTTTGCTGGTAGTTCAACTATATTCATATTCGCATAGTGATTGAAGTAGTTAAATTACTTTTTTTTGCCAGCTCTTGTGTAGTTAACTAGCGAAACTACAAACAATTTTGGGCCCTAAAGTGAAAGGAACATTGCTTCAATACTGTAAGTGAATCCCCTTTGACCAGCCCCGTCCGCATGGTCTTTGATCCTGACCGCTGTGAAGGCATGCCCAGGCAATGCGTTCACCAGGCAGCCACCACCGCACACTTGACCCATTGTGTAGTGCATGTGCAAAATTGATTATTGTTATATATTAACAAATGTACAGAGAGGTTGGTGCATGCTATTTAAGGAGTTACCTTGCTAACTGAGTAATCCTGCTTGGTGTGAGACCCCCCCATGGAAGGCAGGCGTCTGACTAATGGACATTGTGTACAAAACCAAAGCTGACATTCATAGCACTTTCCCATGGATAGTGGGGTATTGTATTATTTTGGTTTATGTATGACCTGTGAAGAAGTGTTTTTAAAAAATTATGTTTTGTTAGAATTACGTATCACATGTACTTTGTCAATTTGAGTTTAGTTTTAATTACTTTTTCTAAGTAGCTTTAGATTTCTGCTTAGGGTAGCTGTAAAGTAATTGGTAGCTTGCAAAGCTATGATTTCAAAGTAGCTTCCACAACACTGTGTATTTGTGTTGCGATGCAGTGAAATAGTGATGAAATAGTAATGGTAGTATTTGTGAGGTAGTGTTGTCATAGTAGGGTTGGTTGGTTGGTTAGTTGTCTCTGCAGCCTATAAAACATCTTGTTTGTTGTTGTTGTTGTTGTTGATGTTGCAGTCCTCCCAGACATAACAGCATAGTAGTCACAACAACGGCAATTGCAAAATCCATTTTATGAAGTTAGCAGGTCCTTCCAGTAAAACAGTCCTATCTGTTCTTTTATTCAGGCATCACATCTAATCTAACTAACATGAGCTCCATTGAGTGCATGTTGAGCATGCCTGGTAAAACTCCCTGGTTGTAATGCAGGAGCACATAAGAGTGTTGGTGCCAGTTCTTATCTTCCTCCCCCAACCCCTCTTAACCACTGTGACCCCAGGTTAGAGGTAATGAGAAAGGCGTGAGTAGATTAGGCGGGAGCTCCGGCGCAATAGCACTGGGCTTTATTACACTTCTGAAATGCTGTGACTGTGCACTTTACTGAATATCACATGAGCCAAATAAGCACACTTTCCATTTTAAATGCAGTCTCCCCTCCTTTTTTAGCCAGCTCAGGGGAATAAATGCAGTCTTAAGATAGTCTAAATGGCATCTCACCTCAAATTCCTCGCTGCATAGTCCTAAGTAATTCCGGGAATGAGGGGATGAGACAGTGGAAAGAAAATATGTGATCTTCACTGCTGTGCCATTGGATTTTTTTTTTTATCAAACTGTAATGGGTTTTCATAATATGAGGTGGTGGTTGTGCCTGGTAGGCCAATTCGAGCCTGACTCTAAATGAGTTAAAGCCCCTCAATTGCATTTTTTTCATATGCTATGAGGAACATACTTTAAAGGTTCTTTTAAATAAGTAATTTCAAATGCAGCGGAGGTGTGCGGTCGCAGTGTCAGTTTGTTAACTGTATTGTGCACGTCCTCCATGCTCGTGCTGCCCAGAGGCACAGCCTAAAACAACAGGCCTGAGAGGCCCCCTGGGACCCGCGCGGGTCACGGTAATGTAATGCATTTTTATATTTGAATGACCAAACGTGACCTCTGAGATTAAAAGAGGAGACCCGTCCCAGGAGGTCTGGATGTGGCCATGTCGGGTGTGAAGCCAGCGTCCCCTCCTTGATCTCCCAGTAATGAGATGAACACCCTGCGTTGTGGTCACTGAACACTGCAGCGCTTGACTGAAGAGGAGAGGCCAGAAACTTGGACATGGGTGCAGGGGAAGGGACGTGGCTGTAGCATGTCATCAGCGGAACTACCAATCCCTCCCTCTATATACACACACACACACACACACACACACACACACACACACACACACACACACACACACACACACACACACACACACACAAACAAACAAACACAGAGACATTCACTCCACATGTACACACACACACACACACACACACACACAGACATTTACACACACACACACACACACACACACACACACACACACACACACACACACACACACAGACACACACACAGACATTTACACACACACACACACACAAACAAACAAACACAGAGACATTCACTCCACATGTACACACACACACACACACACACACACACACACACACACACACACACACACGCTTTTACCGGAAATACAACTGTTTAAGGAGCTTCCTTCTGTGCTGTGTTCTGCTGTGAGCAAGCAAGGTCGCCGGGGCTGGCCGGGTCCACTCACACTCTGCCAGACATCTTGAGAGGCCCACTGAAGATCAATCACCGCCTGCCTCATCCCCATGGGACTCTCAGTAACATCCACTGATTGCTTTCTGTGGTGGAGGCCGTTAAGTGGAGCTCCATGATGGGCTCCTGGACAACACTTAACGATCAATCAGCAGGGCCACTGCATCCTGGGCCATCCCACACGTTACACACAAACAATAATTCAGGTGGACACAAGTGACACTCAAGAATCACTGGGGAGAATGTGCCTATATCTGAGAACGAGTGTGTGCTTAAGGGAGATAGGGGATGAGGAGTGGAAGGGATTTTATATTATTTACATAGACTTCTGTGATTGTAGCCCTAAACTGTGTGCTTGTGATAGGCATCCTTTCTTCACTGAAAAGGCTTGTGGCTAAATTGTTGCTTTCTTGGAGAAGTGACTTTGAACATAGTTGTTTTAAGGGCTTCCTCATGTTGAAACTGCTGCTGGAATTGGGAGTCAGGCTAGCGGTTTCCTGTGAATAGAACATTTCTGACAAACTGTTTGCCATGGACGGTATAAGAGCAATCAAAAATACCAATGCCAAGAGATAGTATCGCTGGATGTGATGGATGTTTTTCATAACTTGCACAATTTGAGAGAGGCCTTGTAATATACTGCCTTATATTTAGAAATGGAATCCCTATTCCATGACTCGCAACATGCCCGACTATTAATCCTTGTTATTAGAATCTCAATCAGCGTAGAGAAGCACGCCTGCAAATACTTTTAGCAAAGGGAAGATCTTGAGCCTTGTCTGATGTAAGATGCTCTTTGTCCTGCGTTATGGGAGAGACGTGGTACCATAATAGCCAGAGGGGCTTACTTGAAGTTTGCCCATTGATTAAGGATTCCATTGACTTAATGAACCTTCTGCTTTCCATCAGACAACTACCCAATACTTGTTCTAATCTCTCAAACGGATGTCTGGCCTGGCCTCCCTTTAAATGATTTGATCTGCTCATCTCCTCACAAATGGGAAAATGGCCGAGTATTGATATGACTCTTAGCCTGGTGATGGATCGTGAGCGGCGTTAAAACATGAGTCATTGACCAGAGAGACAGAAGTGTGCACAGGAAACTCACTCAGGAGAGCCCGTCAAAGACCTTTTTTCCTCTAAATCCGATGCCCTTTGAATTTGGTTTCTCTGTCTGTAAATGTGATTGATGTGGATGTGTTGCCTGGGTGTAAAGGCTGTAAAGTTGCCTGGATATTGGAACTAATAGTTTGCACTCCCTATTGTTTTATTTTGAGGTGTGCTTTTAGACACGACAGAATGCCAAATACATGGAAGCCTTTGTACGTATAAATAGACACAGTTAAAAAATAGCTTTCTCCTGTGTGTTTTACATAGAAAGAGATGCAACAACTGTTTAAAATTCAGCATCGTCTGTAACATCTTGGTGTCAGGTTTGCCCAGTGGAGCTGTTTCAAATATTCCCTTTGGGCTCTTGTTGATTTAGCTGATTATCAGCCCCTATTTGCTGATGAAAGTTGGGTACCGTTTGAAGCCCCAACCTGGCTATCTGTACTAGAGGCCAACAGCTTAGATCTATCTTTTGCATTTACTTAGAGCTTTGCACAGAGTCCCACGTAGACAACATGGCTGACAAAGGTCTTGTTTGAGATTTAGGCCCAGCACAAATATTTGTCTAAGTGAGATTGCTCTTGAGGGAGCAGGGGATGCATGTCTCTGTATCCCTTCTTTGTTGAGCCGATGGAGGGGGCTCTTGTTTTTAACCAGTGAGATTCCAAGAAAGCGTTTTCCCATTCTCACCGAAAAAACAAAACGCTGCCATTGTTGGACACTAACCCACACTAATCTGCGAACGCCATGAATATTCACCAACTTCCTGAGCAGCTGTGGTGCGAAAGCGTGAAAAAGCGGGGGAAGACGTGGGCAAGGATCAAGAGGAAGGCACAGCTTTTAAACCATTGCCTCTGCCTCAGACCTCCCTGAGAAGCGTCACTCTGGTAGTGATGCTGATGTCTGCTTTCTAGTTCTGTCTTTGGCCATTTCAAAGGAAATGGAAACAATCTCTTCTCCCCCCACTGATCTCTCTCTCTATTTGGTTGTCAAAAATGTTAATCTTTTCTCTGGCCTGTGATAATGAGCCAGCTTTACTGGTCAAAGGCCAAAATAATTTGAGCTCTTATTTTATAAACTCATTTCAGCAAACTGACGTGGCGATAGAGCAGAGAATAATAAATCACAAACACGTCCCAGAAGATTGCATTGTAAATGTCAAACCAGACAGGAAATTGTAATTAAAGAAAGGAAATTGCCTCTAAAGCACTTGATTTTAAAATGAGCTAACCATGGAATTTTGTAAGCATTTAATTATGGCCCAATTTGCAGAGAATGTTGTTTTTTTCCTCACTCCTTCTCTCTCTCTTGCTCGCTGTCTCTCGCTCTCTCTCTCTTTCAGAATCTTATTGTAATTCTCTCCTTCACACTGCAGTTATTCACAGAAGGCCGCTGAAAGCGAAGAGGATCAGTACAAAGCTTAATTCTCCTTGCTCTTGTTCGCGAATTAGGCGATTATTTTATAATATATATATATATATATATATATTGGAGCTATTGTCACTTCACACCACTTGCATTCAAACCCCCAATTGTGCTTGAGAAGCGAGGTAGGTGGCTATAAGGCCCAATTTTCCATTACATCCACAGCCTTTTCATTTGTGTATGCTGTAGACAAGGCCTGTGCACACGGTGCCCGCCATTCCTCAACTCCCCACAATATCTATCAACCTTCCATTGACCATTCTTAACAGCTTTTGCATTGTGCAAGCAACTCCAATATCGGAGCCATTGTACCTGGGTTTATTTATGCATCAGCGTTAAAAAAAATATAAAAATTGGAATGAATTGGATAGAGACAGAGAGGGAGAGAGAGTGTGTGTGTGAGGGAGGGAGAGAGAGAGAGAGATGAAGGTCATCAATTTGAAATTAAAAATACACTGAAACTACTCACCAGCCATTTTACTCCCCTCATTTGAGAATGTAATTAACATTGACCTCTACATTCCACACTCGGCAGATATTTTAGCAATCTGCAATTAAACTTCTAATTATTACCTTGCCAATAATACACCTTTTACTGCTTGTGTATTTCTCAGAAAAATTCAGGGTACGCATAAATCAAATGTGCGAAGCACCCCAGACTTCTGCATGAGTACAGTTAAAGACATATATTGCTTTAATGAGCCATATAGTCTTTCGTGACCTGAACTATGTTATATTGAAGACACATCAGTTTGTGAGTATCTATTAAAATGATAGAATGACTTTTGATAGAATCCGATTTTTCGTTTCTTTTTCATAGTTGATGTTTATATGTCGGACCTTTTCAGTTTCTCTACTTCACTACCATCCAGGCGGTCCTGAGGTAAGTGATGGGTCTGCCCTGAACACCAGGCTGATGCTTGTGCTGACTGCTGGCTGATAGGAGGGCAAAGCAAAGCCCTTTAAACCTGCATGCCAGGGCCTCAAACATTAACACTACAGCATCCATCACAGAGATTGGTGGTTGGGTCTGAAACAGAGATCCAGAGGGTTAGGGGGAATGGGGTGTCAAAGTTTAGCTGGAGTGTGTGGTTGAGGAGGGGGTGACATGGGGCCATTGAGCCGGGGTAGGGGGGGCGGGGGTGTTATGGACTGCAAGGCTTCTCGACGGCCTCCACAGTGATGTCACACAGCCTCTCGGCAGGCCGACAGAGTAAGAGGAACAACAGAATTTCAGCTGAAGAGATCAATTATAGATAGAAGAAAATGAATGGGGAAAGTAATTTAATAAATTATTGAGTTGATGTCTTATATCATGTACAAAAGCAAATGAAAAATTAGATTGTGTATTTGGATGAAGCTGGATTTAAAGAGCTTCAAAATTATATTTAATTAGAAAAAGAAAAAAATGGACAGTGATTGGGTGGTTCACTAGGGAAGCTAAATTAATGAGGGCAGAACTGGCGATAGTGATAGCTGGTGTCTGGACTGACACCACACACCAAACTGTCTTTTGTTGCTTTTTACACACACACACACACACACACACACACACACACACACACACACACACACACACACACACACAGACACACACACACACACACACACACACACACACACACACAGACACACACACACACGCAGACTGTACAAACTGACTGTGGTGAAAGTTTCAGGTTTTCAACCAACCTGTAATAAAAACATGTGATAGTAGTTTTATCACCATGGGATTTCGCCAACTTACGCGGTCCCCCTCTCAATGGGTCAGAGTGAGTTTCCCTGATAAAGTAAACACATGAACCCCAGCATGACATTTACATTTGTTATTCATTGTGAACTTTATCTTACACTTTTATTGTGTTCCGGCACTTCAGCTCTTCAGTCTTTGACTGTGCGTTGTATATCCCAGCTCAAGTGAGCAGAGGACACTGCAGTTTATCCATCTGCCCGGGGAAAAGTAAACAGAGGTTGCAATTAGATGTGGAAACTTAAAAGTTGAATCTGAATTTCTCCTTTGCATGAACCGTGAAGTGACAGAGCCACAGGATGGGGTGGGTGTGTTGGGTTGGGAATGAGGGAGGGAGAAAAGGAACAGAGGGGAATGAGCAAGAGGGGGGGGAGTGGGGTGCCCAGACTAATTTATGTGTGTATCCTGATGTTGTCTCGGGGACGAGGCTGTGTTCTTAGGTGCCTTGAGATGCCGCATGCAAATGGAACAGGTTTCTTGGTGAGGTGCGGCGCAGTCACAGGCCATGTTGGGACCCTCGGCATGTGCCGTCACCAAACAAGTGCTTTGTGTTGGCGGGCCCATGGGACCAGCTCAAAGGACTCTTATCATCTGCAATGCTGTGTTATTTAAGCAGCTGAAGAAAAGTTTGCAGCCACTATTTATAAGATGAAAGACTCTCTTTGGGGAATATAGCGGCCGGGAATTATTATTTTTTCCCCCAATTAATGTGTGTGGTAAGGTAGTTTCCTTGTCGCCTGCTCCCCAGTGATTTGATATTTTGCGTGTTTGCTTGACAGAGTTCCACCATCACCATGTCAAACCTAGACTCGAGGAAGAAAAAAAAACACACACACACACAGTTATTTGCTCGGCGCTAAGCCTCCTTGGTGGATGCTGTGAACATTATCCAGTTCATGTTTTGCTGAATCTTAAATATGTGCCTGCCTCAGCACAGCCTCAGTCGCGTCACTCAAAGGACTCTCAATGGCCTCCTGACTTTACTTATTGTTGACACGGGGGGAAAACTGTTTCGGGAGAGCCTTCGCTACCGGCCGCTGAGTTCTGGAGATGGCCGATTGTCTTGAAAGGGGTGGGCTTGGGCAGCCTCCGTGACTTTGAGGTCACGCTGGAGTGGATGAGGGGGTGTGGGGGCCCCAGTTCTTTGCGGCGCGGTCCCTGTAGGAGTGCCCTCATCAGATGGCCAGCAGAGATGGGCTGGGAGAGTGAGGCGGCTTCCTGGGCATCTGATCGGCTTGCCAGTGGAAAAAGATCTTGTGCTGGGAAATACAGAAATAATCCAGCTGCCTCCTTTGTCAGCGATACACAGTCTCTCACACACACAGACACACACACATTGTAAGATACATACACTCTCACTGACACCCTCTTTCCCTCTCTTTCTCTCACACACACATCCACCTACCCACACATATACAGTCCTTTTCTACAGCACACATAGGCCTACACTCTGGATGGGGAGAAAAACATAAGAAGAAACTCTGTGATTAATTGGTTATATCAACGAAAAAGTAAAGATAAAAGCTGAACTGTAATTGAATGTGAAGCTTCATTTAAGTATGGATTGGTACCAGACCACTTTATTGAATTGCTTTCTCACACAGAAAATATGCTTTTTCAAATGGGACACCAGTCAAATGGGGGGAAAAATCAATTACTGCCTAATTTGCTTAAAATGCACCCCTGTCTGAGCAATATATGTCAAGACTGGAAGTCCATAGTGTGTGCAGAAACTTCCCGTGATGAGAGAGTTCAGGCTCCTGTGTGTTTGCCGGAAAAGAGACTCTGCATGTCTTTAGGCGTTGCTGCTGTAATGGAATGGAAGAGGTGCTAATGCAAAATGCGTGACTCCACTAATGAATCGCTTTCAATATTCTGCCGTTCTAAGCATTAAATTATCATAAGACATCCGCTATTTTGCCAATTCAAATGAGCAACACTTTGCTCAGAATAAACTGTTCTGAAATTAATGAGTTGATAAAGGGGTATGATTATTCTTCCTCCCACAGCACCCCCCCCCCCCCTTCTCTCCCTCTCTCTCCTTCTCTAACCCCCTTGGTACTGTCAACACATTCAAAAGGCTTGTGTCAATCCCGTAATGGGCACGTGCTCCTTTTTTGACTTACATCAAGGAACACCCATCTAATGCTGTGTAGATTGTGTTCATTGTGCTGCTGTTGCACCGATCTTCATCATTCAGGAGACATGTCACTATGCAAAGTGGCATTCAAGTGACAGCACTATAGGAAATCAGAGACCTCAACAGAACATACACTCCAGACCTCAGAGAGAGCAAGTGGGAGCCAACCAGTCTTTGTCTTGACATCTGTCTCTGAAATGTGATGATTGAATGGAATGCCGTTCTATTAGATATTGTCCTTGACAGCGCGCCTGTCAGTCCAAGACTGTTCCCACTTGAAGATCTTATGGTAGGGGTCACAATTGCCAGATTGTCTGTTATTGACATCAATCTGATCCTATTCATGTAGAGTGTATGGAAGTGTGCACGTGTGGGCACGTGAATGTGCACGTGTGCATTTGAGAGTGTGCACATGCCTTTTTGCGAAAAGAACCGGGACTAAGATACGAATCAGCAACGGATATACAGATGTCTACATTGACATGAATATCATCTGTAGCTACCTGCAACATTACAGTTCGAAGAACCAGGAAGAAGGCAAAAGTCCTTGCTGAGCTGAACGGGAGGGGAAAAAGTCCTGCTGTAACTACCTGAGAAAAGCAACCCATCAACAGCTGTTAGAGCTGACTTGAAGGTTAAATATTAGGAAGGAATCCAATTTCTCTTGTCTATTCAGCTCAGCGGTGTGTTAGATTGCAGCTGGAGTGTGCTTACCGAGTGTGGGATATGAAGTGGGCTAATCAATCCCCTCTGCCTCATTCTCAAATTCCTCTCATATCAGGTCCCTGCCCCCCAGGGTAGGCCTTCTGCTTTCCGAAAGCCAATTCCACACGAAATAAGAACTGTGACCTGCAGCTAGAGGGTGAAGTTGAGTTTTCCCTTCATGATTAATCTCTTCTTGGGTGGCTTTCAGAAAAAAAGGGAGAGGGGGGGGGGGGGGGGTTGGATAAGAGAGGGAGTGAGAGTGAGAGAGACGGGGCGAGAGAGAGGGGAAAAAAATAAGAAAACATGCAAGTCGGTGCCTTGTGACGGGCTCGTTTTTTTCTGCTCTTTTCCCCTCTGAATGAGCCTGGTGCGATGGAGCCTGCTTATCTGCTGAGAGAAAGAGGGAATTCATTTTTTTTTTGACAGGGCTTCATGTTGACATTGAGAAAATGAACTAGCCGATGCTACGATTAGACCTGGCCTGCCATAATTGTCATCTAAACTGTGGCGACGACGAAACCGAACAGCAGTTTTTTCTGCCGAGTTCTCATTTTCAATGGGCTACAAAAGGCCTGGGCTTAAATGTAGTGGTGCATCAAGTGTTTGACAACCAATAAACGAGTGTAAATGCCTCCCATAGATGAAGGATACATACCTGTACCATGACAGGTGAGAGAGAGACTCCCTATCTCTAAATTTGACAGGACAAAGACTATGTGTCAATGTTGCTTATACATGCATTTATGCACTTATTTCTGTTTCACAGCGTGGTTACTTTTTCAATTCCACATTTCTAAAACTCATGGTTTATTGCTTTCATTGTGGGGTAATTTGATCATTTTTTTTTCAACAGAAAAGGCAGGCATTTCACAGGGGTCCGACAACAAAGGCCGAAGCTATTATACGTCGACTGCAGATGGGTCAAGCTCTAACAGAGTCAGAGCTGAGGTGATCTAACACCAAAGTGCCAGTATGGCATTTTACAGGTTATAATGACATCTTTCACTGAGATGGAACCTGTCAAGCCGTCATCCGTCCAAGCAGGATTGCTCCTAATGGCTGTTCATTCGTGATAGTTCAGTCGTGCTGTTGAACCTGGTTCCGTGCCCGGCCCAGGCGATAGGCTTTGAGAGACTGTGGTGATGGACACCTTTGTGTATGTGTGTGTGAGTGTGTGGCTTGAAGTTCGCACAAGGTGCTCTATTGTGTTGCAGGAGGTAGTAAGTTCCTCCCCCCCCCCCCCCACCGCGCCTGTGTGAGGAGGCTGATGCGGGAAAGCTGTCTGCTGAAACATGGCATTTTGAAGCCAAACACACTCCATTTCCCTTTGAAACTAATTGTAAGCCATATTCATTATTCAACAGATGTTCAGCTCGATATGGTCTCCGCTGACCTTAGCATGACTTACTGTAATGTGTTTCACTTTTACCTCATGGTTGGATCGCACAGACAGTTTTAGAACTATTAGAAACAATGTCAAAGCAATCTCACACAATCGTAATGTTGTATCAGTTTAAATAATAAACAATTACAACAAAACATTCCTTGATATCTAACTAAATCATAGAGAAGCTGCAATAATCTAAAAAATTAGATTAGATTAGATACATATACTGTATTATATACATTATATATAATGTAAAAATGGCCAAAATAAAGAAACCTTGGTATCACTCAGTACATTTATAGTAAGTATGTAACATCCTGAAAGCAGTAACATTCTGGAACGGTAGCTTCAGTGCCAAGGCCGTATGATGTCAGTTTGGAGTGGGCATGTGTTGTCGATGAGGACATTTGGACCTATTTGCGGTCTTTTCTGGGCTTCAAATGCACCGGGAGCTGTACTCACAGGGATTCTAAATGGTCTCTAAAACCATTTGCAATTTTAATGTTTTAATGATGATCCCGTACTCAACGTACAAGCATTACACATACATCTAGTAAATCTTTCAGCATTTAAAAACGTTCCATTGGAAAAAAAAACTAAAAAACAATCCATTTGCCCACTACCCCCCACCAAACAAATTGGTTGAGAACAACATAGTTCAATTTACGTTATGGAGTATGTCTTTGTTCCACATCTCTGCCAAGCACTTACGAGACTCCTCTTTTGCATCAAGGAGGAGGTACGGTGGCCCACAGGGGGTCACAATGAGAGTGGGCTGGAAGCAGATGGGGAAATCAGCCTCCTGCAGCTCCAGAGCGCCTCTGGGCCTGGCTAAACAGTGGGTGTAGGCACATACACACCCGACTAAATGGAAGAGTGGAGTAGCAAACACCGCGGAGCTACTTAGAGGCTCAGGATGGCGACGAGGTAAACATGCATCTCTCAGTGGTGTGGGGGCTCCAACCAAGTCATAAAAGATGGAAAGGTTTCAAACGTTAGGTAACAACTTTAATGCTTTTCCAGCCTTGTTAAATGCTTCCTGTGCGTGCTTTTGTTTTTTTTTCTTTTTGTGTTTTTGTTTTAAATGGAGTCCATTCTGATCACATTCAGAATCTATCATAATGGAGGGCATTGGCACGTCGGAAGCAGTTGAAAGTGAGTTTTAATGTGTATTTTGGGTGTCCCATATGCCCTCTCAGGTCTCTGCCTCAAAGGGCTAAAAGGCTTGGGGAAGCGAGCAACACTCAATTTTAGGGTGTCATCATCATTTTCCCATCACAGCCCGCCGTTGGGGTTAGTCTGACAAGATGAATTGGAAGGAAGAAAAAAAAAAACAAAGCCTCGATGAAGATGTCCAGTGCCTCCACTTAGGCTATAGAGAAGTATACCATATGCCAACTGTCTCTCTCTCTATCTATCTCTCTCTTTCTTTCTCTCTCTCTCTCCCTCCCCACCCACCTCTCAACCTGGCTTCATCCGGCTCCTCTCTGACAGGTCTGCCAGAGAAGTCCACTCTATAGATTAATAAAATAGTACCTTCTCCCACCAATCGGATTTTACACTCTAGGCCAGAAAATGTACTGGCTGCAAAAAAATGAGAATGAGGGACAGAGATGGAAATAGAGGGAGTGAGTGAGTGAAAGAAAGAGAGAGCGAGTGAGAGTACTCATGCTTAGGTGCTCAGCATTTGCAAAGGCAGCATAAAAAAAAAGTTGGTGCCCTTCCTAATGATGCGGGTGATGGTGTGAGAGACTGACATTCGGTTGTCTCCACTTGAAGAGGTGAACGTGCACACACACACAAAGGTACCCGTGAGCATCCTATCTACTTCTGTGTGTTTGAGTGTGTGTGTGTGAAGAAATCCTGCATGACTTGTCGGCCCATTGTCCTCTGTGCAGCGATGAGGGAGACCACAGATGCCCTCTCAGCGCGCCTGTCATGGCTAACAGCACTGGAGTTGCGCTGCACTTAGGGCCCATTTGCTTTTAAGGATGTCTGACAGGATGGTGGCCACGTTTGATCAAACTTTACTTTCCCCCTGCGCTCCGCTGACAGTTCGTTCTGGGGGTGGGGAGGTGGGGGGGCCCTTAATGTGCTGTCATCGGACCTCCACTCTCAGCAGCTCTGATTTTAGCCTCCGCACAGCTGGCCCAGGCAGCCCCAGATGGGGAGAAGATGGGCCCTCTTACTGAGAGCCCCATACCCACTCACTAATGAAGGACCCCCCCCCCCCCCCGGCTTTCACTCTCTCTTTCCCTCACTCTCTCTCTCTCTTACACTCTCTTCAATCTTTCTAACATTTACTTTCTCTCTCCTTCGCTCATGTGCTCGCACGTTCACTCTGGCCTACTCTCTCTCACTCTTTTCTTTTCCGTCTTTCATTCTGTCTCCTGCTCGCTCCCACTGAGCGCTAGCCTGCAGATGCTCTCTGATACGGGGAGAGAAACGGCAGCTGAGGAGGACAGGAGTGGAAACCCTTTGATTAACACCAAGCGGGGTCACCATGCTGGTGGTAGCTGGAATCCCCTGAGCACTCGTCTACCATTGTTTTTATCAAGTCATTTGGAAGGCAAGAAACAGAGGTGCAGGAAAACGATTTGGCCATGTACAGATCAAAGCACAGTGTTCTAAAATGTCACATAAACATATACAGCTGCAGAGATGGCTCTATGTGAGTGTGTGTTTGTGTGTGTGTGTGTGTATGTGTGTGTGTGTGTGTGTGTGTGTGTGTTTGTGTGTGTGTTTGTGTGCATGTTGCTGGGGGTGGCGGGGGGTCCATCGCTTTGTCTGTGCAGTCTGCGACTTCCTTACACTGAGTGTATATATTTATATTTTAAGCTTATGAAATAACCATGATATGCGGCCAAATAATTTACATGCTCTCAATTTTGATGCACGGAGCCAAGGTTCTTTGGCTTATCAGTGCTTAAAAATGCATCTTTTAAAAGCCGCAGGCGTATGACACAACCCAGGAATTTAATGATTTTATAAATCAGAATCTGCTCTCTGTGGCTCTGATGAGATGGACTGAAGGGGAGATGACTGTGTGTGTGTGTGTGTGTGTGTGTGGTGGGGGTGATAGAGTGAGCGGGGGTTGGAAGGGGTGCTGAGAGGAGAGCAAGCAAAGGGAGGGGGAGCGTTGCTGGTAGTTTGGAGGCTTGAAGGTCTCCAGTGCTATTATCTTGTGAGAGCACACATGGAAAAAAAGATGATAATGTTTTGGAACATTTTACATTAAGGTCTCCATTATGATTTTGCGCGATTGAAACAGCACTATTTTTTAGAGTGGCTACACCATGTACTACAAGCCTCTTAGTTGGAATGAGTTGGAATAAATATGAAAACTGCGCAAGATTTTTCTCCCTCTCTCTCTCATTCTCTTTCTCTCCCTCTCCCCCCTTTTTCTGTGTGCTTTGATCATGCAATCCCATGACAGATCCATCAGGGCCTCGCCATCTCCTGCAGGAATGGGCTGCGCTTAATTGGTGCTACCAGGAATAAATCAAAGCAGGAAACAGGATGCTTTCCAAAAAGAATTCACAAAGCTCCCTCCAAATCTGCATCACCCATGGCTGTCCACGTCACAGTAAGTGCATTCCGGTCAGCACAAACAAACATTTTCACAACATTACAGTGGCAGGTGAATGTGCTGCAAGAACGTTGTCACAGCGTTACAGTAAAAACCTGCTCTGTCCTGTACCTGACGTGCTCTCTTGGTCTGCATTCTAATGTTATTTAACAGTTTCTGCCCGGCTCTGAATTCAATGCAGGGGCTCCAGATTGGAGAGTCTCCAAACAATCCCAAGCTCACCCAAGCTTGGAATTGGTTTTCCGTGGAACATCTCCCTCTTCCCTTTGGGCACTTTACCAATTTGACCAAATTTGTTCCATCGCTGGTTCTAAGTACCAGAAGTGTTTTTTAGGGGGGCCTGCACTCTGACGCCTCTCTGCAATTTGCAGATTCTTTGCTCAACATTACCAGCTTTGTCTGGGGCTCCGAGCCCCGGCAGGACCGGCGTGGTGAGAGGCCGCCATCTGGGGAGGCTGGACTGGGAGGGTTAGCGGAGACTCCTCGCCTCTCCACTACTCCCCGTTCCTAAAACCCTCCAGCCCCCCTTCAGTCAATCACCGCTTGGCGTCCTTGGAAGGCTTACGTGGTAAGATGATTGATTCAAGGCCTTGCATGCTATTATTCTTGATCATATTTCCAGCCTCTTAAAAAAACACACGAAGCAACTTCCCAAATTCCATTTCAATCACCAAGCGCTGTGTTTTGTCTCCCTCGGTGTGTGCCATACCATTTAACTATTTCTCTGTACAGGCAGAGATCAATCATCCCCTCATTTAAACACATGGATCTGAACAAAGCTGCACATGACCTCCATATCCCATTTTTGAAGCATCATCCATGAATGGCTGTACACTCTTTGACACACACACAGTGTGTGTGTCTCTCTCTCTCTCTCTCTCTCTCTCTCTCTCGTTCTCTCTCTTGGCTGTCTCCACTTGAGCTGTATTGCTTTTAACAAACGCAGCCTTTTGCTGTTATTAGAATGTGGTGATCTGCCACAGCCGTGTTCCTACATACCCCTGCGCACGAGGCCTCTCTATCTGATGCTTTGTCTTCTGTCTCTCTCTCTCACTGGCTTCAGGTTGAATTACAAAACTGGGATGCGCTCCGCTGCTCTGGGTGCCACTCTATTAAAAACCCAGCGATGCCATCATTGCAATCACCCAGGGGTAGGATATTGCATCTTACTGAACTTTTGTTTCCTCGCCATCTAATGCGAGACAAATAGTGCACAGTGGCGGCACCTGTCCGCATGATATATGGCGGGAGTACAATGGGCTAGTAAAAGTTGATATACTGTAATTGTGTAAGATAATTAGAGTTATAAAAGCCACATAAATGCCCCATTGAGATCCGGGATATTAGATTGTCCGCCAAAATGCACGCCCACTGCTTTTTTTAATTTAAGGGATGAGTGTTAGTGGAAATAACGCTTAGGCCGGTGATGGCATGAGAGGTGTACACACAGATAAAGACCTGAATGCTTCATAAACCATTACTTGAGACTCGACTAGTCTAAGTGCATGAATTAGAGGAGAGCGCGAGGAGCGGCGGTGACGGCGCTACTGAGGCAGCACGATGGAGAACCGCTCCGGGCGCCAAAAGCAATTAACAAAAACTTAAAAATAATTTGAACTAATTCTTCTCTTGTTATCTGCAGAAAATAATGCATTATATGTTGATTAAGGGTTGGGAAAAGAGCTGCTTTATCTGCGGCGCGAGTATCTTATGCTGAGGCTGCTTCTTTACAGACACGCTGCTTTAGGGGATGGTGGTGGGAGAGGAGGATTTTTTTTCTTTTACGTGCTGTCTTTTAGAGCCCTCCTTCGTTCGCGGGGCTTTGAGCTTTCTTCCCTTTCATTCTGTTCTCTTTTTACCTCGCATTCAGGGTTCAAATTCATTAAACGCTGTGTCATCACACTTTAGTCCTTACCTGTCTGGGGCAGCCATTTTTCCCCATGCTGCTTTTAGAAACAATTTGCCTGAGTGCTGCGGGGATGTAACAAAGCGTAGTGAATCCGAATGAAAGCATGGCGGCTTCCAGAGCTGTCTGGATGCCACACACTATGGGTCTAAGCTTTGTAAGGTGTCAGTCTCCAACTCTCTCTTCCTCTCTCTCTCTCTCTGTCTCTCTCTCATATACACACACACACTCTCTCACACACACACACACGCACGTACACACATACACATGCATGCATATGCTCTCTCACACAAAGAGATTTGGTTGAGGGGATTGGTCGTAATCTCGAGTGCTGTGCACATCTTCACCCTGACTGTCTCTGAAGTTGTGCACGCTGATGTCAAGCCAACAAATCCAGTTTCCTTTGGATGCGCCACAAAACTGGGACTCTCCAAGAGCAGGAGAAATGGGTGGAGGTGGTGGTGATGGAGGGGGGTGGGAGTGTGTGTGTATGGGGGGTTCGATGGGGGAAAGACGTCCTATTTAAATGTCAGGCCGTGCAGATGTTTACCTTTAATAACTCTGATCTAAATATTTCTTTTTAATTTCGAGAGATTCATTTGTGCGTGCTCGGAGACAGTTTTGTTGATATTCAATTCCAGCAGGCATAGACAATAAAACCAGCCTCTCGGTAGCCGTTTATTTGTCTGATTCAGCGCAGGGGTGGGGGGGGGGGCTGGTTGCCGGCAGCTAAGGCCTCGCCTGAACCCTGGCGCTGCTGGTCCAAATAGCCAGACGCCGCTGCCACTGTGGCTGCTGCCGCCGGTGTCTGAGCTCAGCAAACAGCCGGGGGAGGAGCTGTGCTCGTCTAATGTCCTCTGATGGGCCTCGTCTGTTCTCCATCTCTGCCACTGCTGTGCCGCTCTGAGTGGGCTTAATAGGATAATAGACTAATCTGGATAGTTTGTGTTCACATTTGGACCATTTATTCAGGAAAGCCTCTTTGATACGTTTGTTTCAGAGAATAACAGGTACAGCCTCTGTTTCGACCCACCACTGTTCCAGCCCTGAAATGGTTTTGTGATATGTCCAATACGGCCTGGCTGTGTCTCGCATATGTCACGACACACGGAGCTCATGCCGCAAAAGAAAGAATGATTACATCCGGTAATGGGAACTACTCTCTCGCTCACTCTCTCGAGCAGAGAGCTGAACTTATTTCTCCTCCACATTGCAGATGATTTGGCTTCCTCTCCATTTTTCTATTATGCAAAATGGAGTTGCGAAAGAGCAAAAAAAAAAAACACACACACACACACGGACGTCATCTAATATATTTTTCCATTTTAAAAGAACGGAAATGTCTCTACTGGCCAGCTCCTGTGTGTAAGACTAGCTTCCAAATGTACAACATCTGCCGCCTCCTGGTCCCACGCAGTCTGTGTAATTATTTAGAAATAATCAATTGACTGATGATGGTGTTATTTACCACCATCATTAATACCCTGACTGTCCGTGTTAATCAGGCCAGTAGCATCATCTGGATGGAGTATTTACAGCCCAAGCAGGGCTGGTTTCCACGCTGATTATATCACAGGGCCACAGGAGGAGGGAAAACTCAGCCATGGAGGGAGCCTCAGCTGTAGATGACCAGATCCATTGCATTTATAGATGAAATCCTTCAGATGTAATTCTCTCTGTCTCTTATGTCCGTGGAGATGAAGGATTTGGTTTATTGTATGTCATTCAATCTATGCTATGTTACATGCAGATCAGATTCAGCAGGTACTTTGTGTGATGATGTGGCGTGCTGTTGATGCCACTGTGGAGAGAGCTATTCATTGGCGACCTTTTCAGTGCAGCCTTTAGTTTGTAGATTTATAAAATTGTTGTCAATGGCGAAATCTTTATACATTACAAAACAAAATATCAACACTAGTGAATCTGCAATTTAAGCATCCGCAACGTTAACTCTTCACTGAAATGAACCTAGAAATCAAGCCCTAATTTTAGTTCACTGTGATTATCTCTACCTGAGAAAGCAGAGCTATCTAAAAAGATTGTTATACTTGGTTTCATGAGAATGTTCTAGAATGAAAGCATTTCAATATGCAGTGGTCTAGTAACACAAGATGCATCTAAAGAACCAAAATGAATAAGTCAAACTTTGAGTCTTTTGTCTTATTGTGAGTAGTAAAGTAATTGCTAAATTTCTCTGTCTCCCTCCAGCAGCATGCTAATACCGGTTTCTGTCCTTGCCTCGTGGAGGTCGTGTGCATAGTAAACAAAGCGAGAGATGCAGAAAACTTTGTTCCACCAAATTACTCACAGGGTCCCTGGAGGTGGCAATTTAATATTGGAGAACTCCAACTAGAGGGGATTATTCTTTAAGCCGAACCTACGAGCCCTCTGCTTTTAGTAAGACAAATGGGAAAATTGAGGTACACAGATTTTCAATAAACGGCACAGCGTCCTGTGGTGTCTGGGGGGTGGGGTGGGGGTGGGGGGTTTCGGAGTGGAGAGCGGTAGAGAGGAGGGCCGGATCGACACGGTGTTCTCCCTGCCTGCAGCAGCAGGACACCTGGGAGGTCTGGGCCCCGCAGAAACACACAACAGCGTGTGTTTGCAGGTAACAACCCCCCTGCCTCACTCCCCCATTCCCCCACCCCACTCGCCCATTCCCCCGCCCTGGTCCTGTTGCCTTTTAGTGGCAATGTCGTGTTTGTTTCCTGGGGAAAGAGACGGTTAATGCGGCGAGCGTTGCTTTAAAAACACGGCGTATTCAGGCCAGCGGAAGATAACCGCATTGCACATGAGACCTGTGCTAATGTCAGCTGAAGGGCATTGGAGTAAACAGGCCCTGGCTTGTCTCTGCAGAGCGGGAATGGGGATGGGATTGGCGAGGGGACTGGGGATGGGAGATAGTCAGCCTCCGACTCCACACACACACACACACACATGACTCCTCGAGTCGCAGGGAGGCAGAGGGCCTCTTCTGCCTTGCCCTCTCGCGCTCTTCCTTTCCCTCCGCACGCTATCTCTCGTTCACACTATCTTTCTCTCCTTCTTTCCTTCTTCTTCTATTTCACACTATCTGCCTTTTCTCTATCTGTGTACCCTCTCCATCTTTTACTTTCTCCCACTCTCTTTCTTCTCTCTCTCTCTCTCTCTCTCTCTCTCTCTCTTTCTCTATGTCCCTACTCTCATGCACTCCTGCACAAACTTCTGGGCGCCTGTCCCTTCCATACCATTTTGTATGAAGGCCTGTGTATTTATTTATTAATTTTTGTTTGGAGACGTGGCAGTGGAGCCGAACCTGAATGAAATATGGATGGGCAGGGAGTGAATTAGAGTGATGGAACGAGCTGAATATTGCCTTGTTGGCGCCCGGGCGATATTGTCTTGGGGGATGGTGGAGAGGGGGAGTGTTGATGTATAAGCACTCTGGGCTGTAAACCGTGAAGACATTTAAAAAAAAAAAAAGTTGGGGTGCAATCATCAGGAGACACCCCGCGAGTCATGTGCTCCTCACATGGTCAGGGCCAGTACGGAACAGGTACCTCTGACACAAGCCCATTGCTGTGGCACGCCGTCTCGGCTAGGCTTCGTTATCCTGCTATCATGGCACTGGTGACAGCGAGAGAAATGTGACCTTAAAACAACAGCAACTTTTGAGACGTGACTCAGACGAAATCCATTTTTGGCCATGCCATCGAACCAGCAGGCCTGAGCTGGTAAGACTGCTCTAATGATTTTAATGAACGACGAGACAAGGTGTCAGGAACAGCAGTGTCATGAAATCGTTTGACACTTTTGTTATGTATCATCCCCCAATACCAATATTGGATGATAAGCAGAAAGCTTAAGCCATATATCAAAGGCCTGATTAACAATTGAATGTTAATCACCTCATCAGGCCTTTCCCCAAATGTACATTGGTGGAAGACTACGCGTGGGAGTGAGCATAAAATATGAACACTTTTACAAGACATCTTTACACAATACCCCTTTCTTTACCTGAAATATTATTCAATAGGAGAGAACTGGCAGGTGCTTATGGAGTCATATTGGGCAGGCATGCAGTGTCGAATAAGAGCTTGAGAGGTAGCAACTTGTTCTCATCTTTGGTGCTGCTTGACGTAGTTTATGTTTATGTGGTGGCACTATTTTTTAGGTGACAGAATGCCCTTATAGTTGTGCTTTTAGATGACTTTGAGCGGTGTACCTGAAGACCAAGTTTACAGAGCTGTAAAAGTTGGAGCTTGACGACTGTAGGATCTTTCCCACTGTTATATGGATTCAGCAAAGTTTTACTGTCCCATGGTTCTTTTAATTTGCTGTTGCTCTCACAAAGGGGCATATGATTAAGTCTTTTGTTCTATTGATGCAACTTTGTTGAAAGTGTGTCTGTGTGTGTGTGTGTCTGTATCTCTCTCACTCTATGTGTGTGTGTGTGTGTGTGTGTGTGTGTGTGTGTGTGTGTGTGTGTGTGTGTGTGTGTGTGTGTGTGTGTGTGTGTGTGTGTATTTGTGCTGAGGGGGTGTGTGTTAGAAGGGGAGGAAAGCTTAATTGAACAAACTAATGAGAAGTTCTTTTTTCCATCAGGGGACACACCAGTGAGATTGTTTGACAGTTTATCTATGATAAATAAATGCCTTAAAAACTAATTAGCTTTTCAAGGCCCCAGGGGAGCAGCGCCAGGGTGTCCGTCTGAACGCCGACTGCAGTCACACTGGTATTGGCCAACAGAAGCCACACCAGCCCCCACACCCCCACAAACATCCAAATCTCTATACTCAACTTAACACCCCCCCCCCCCCCCCCCCCCTCTCTCCAAAACCCCCCACCAGCATCATCACAGCCCCTGCCCTGGCCACCCACGAGCCCATCCCATAGGCAGCAGACCAGTCTTCGCTTGTGGCTTTGGATGTCTGAAAAGACACAGAACTGGCTCCCCATTTTGTGATGAGAGAATCTGTAGCCGCTGTGGTGTGTCTGTGATCTAATCTGCCATAGACCCAGATAACATTGCATGGGCACCGCATATCTGCCATTGTTTAGCTAACTTTAGATAACCACCGCAAAGATTTATGCCACCAAAATAGGCTACACCACCACAGGTTATGGCCACCATAAAAAGCCTTATTAGTGCACTAGTATAGTTAATTCAGCAGGATTCACAACGTTTATCATAGCTTTGGATGACCTCAGGTCAGAAAACAAATGTCATGTCATGGCATGCATTAATTAGGCTGTACATGTTGGTAAACAATCTCAACATGATTACTTCCCCTTCCTTGGTGTATTTTTAAGAAAGGTGAACATTATGTCCAATCAGGGGCTCAGCTGTTTCTCTGTTATTGTGGTGGGGAGGTTAGGTGCAAACCTTTGGTTTTAACTTCATTGCTCATGAAAAGCAGGCCTGCATACATTTTCCTGATAATTAATGTAGCCAAACCTTTGATGACTGAGCCTGGTTGGATACATTGGTTTGAAATAGATGTAGGCCAAGTCTGGAGTCAGTTGTCATATCCAGAGTTTGTGTTTCTAATCAAATAGATCCAGAAATGATCTGACAGCGTAGAAAGTCTTGTTAAGGAATAAAAAGGTCATTATGTCTCTAAGAAGGCATTGAATCCTTTCTGAGACAGGTGACAACATTTTGGGTAGGCCTAGAAACCTTTCATGCCTCCAGACTGGCCTCTAAAAGTTGAGAGGTTCTGATCTACTTGAGAACAACCCTCTCTCTTCCACACCAGACCCTGAACCTCCTCCACTCCCTCCGCCACTACAACACAGGGCACAGATGCAGAGACTCACCTGGAGTCGCTCCTCATGAGGCCATATGTCACAGGCTTCCCAGCAGCCTCTTGTCATGATGCATTGGTGAACGCGTGTCACTAAAGTGCTTCCTGGCGTAATAAGCTGTCCGGGGCCCCGCCGTTACTCATTTAAGCATGTAAAAACATGTCCGCCGTCCATCACCGCTGTGTCCTGGCATGGGCCGCTGCTGGAAGACGTATCGTCCAGGCTGTCGCGATAAGGGGCTTATCTGGCAGGGGGACAGTGCCACGGGAGTCAGAGGTTGGCTCTATCTGAGTCCCGGGCAATATCGCATTCCTTGGCCGTGTGCTGGCATCATTGTGTCGCCAACTGCGCCCCGTCCACACACACACACACACACACACACACACACACACACACACACACACACACACACACACACTCCTCCTCCAGCTTCACCCATACAGACACACAGACACACTCACACACAAACACAAACTCAGACAGACACCCACACCCCACGCCACCTGCCAAACCATAAATGAAGTCATTGCTCAGGTTTGCTGGCGTTCTCGCCGGGGTAAAACGGGCAGTCAGTACACCCCTGTGACGTTAATTACTTCGAAAATTAAACAAAATCTATAGCTGTGATTGAAGTGCTTACAGAGAGTGGCGGCTATGGCAACACGCTCTATTCATCATGCCGCCAGATAAGAGGTTGTAGGATGGGGTGAAGACGCATTTCTTGTTGAATCAAGGGAAAACTCACTTTAATCTCACCGCGAGACTAAGTGTACTCTAAGTGCTTTTCTCCCTATTTTTCAATACTCCGGTAAAATGCATGTCACTGAAATCACCTCAGCCTGTCCTTGCATACTATGATGAGTGACAATGCAGCAGAATGCATTCTGCACACTAACACAATGAATAAGTATGGTGCAGTGAGAGAAAGGATAGAATAATTTTGCTTAAATAATGCACCGATTTTGACATCTGTCACCTCCGAGCGTCTTTCAACAAACGAGGAGAAACAAACAGAGTGTTCGCTCTCTTGTGAAGTAGTGTAATCCTCTTTAAGAATAGACTTTGCTTCACGGCCCTTTCTTCTTTTCTTGTTACAATGATAATTGCAGTTTTGTGTTGGGTGACGTTCAAGGACTTATCTTCTATATTTTGTGTTATTAACTTTCCTGCTTTTCAGCTAAATCCCAAAGTTCTATGCTTTGTCACTTCTATTATCATCGTCGGGTTTTCAATTGCCCATATTTCCTTTTTGAAATGTAAAGCCATTGTGTTCTCTTTCTCTCTCTTCTCTATTGAAGCCTCCCCCCTTTTTCTATTAAGACTTGAATCCGAAAAGTTTAGTTTCTCAACTGTTATTTTTGTTCATTCTGGCATCTGAAATCATGAAGCAATGTTGGATTTATTTACGCAGAGCCCATTCAAGCCTATGTGTGAAATTGGCCTATCTTCACTCAACAAGGCTCATTTTGTCAAAAATGTCCTGCCATCAGACTCTCACTGAGCTCCTGTCTGTGTCTGATACAAAGTGGGCCACTAAACAGAGATCCCCCCCCCCCCCCCCCAGGTCCTTTCATCAGAGGCCTGTGTGCCACCCCCCATCCCACCCCACCCTGGAAAACACTGCCCTTATTGTGGCTCCCTTTCATTCTGTGTTTGCCCCATCCACCTTTTAAAGACAGTGGCCTGATTAGTGCGTGGTGGCGGTGGCCGCCCACAGGCCACCTTCAAAGGTCCGCCAGGCCCCCGGCCTCTGCGGCTGAGTGGGCTTTAATCTGGGCACGCCACCTGTGAGGGGCGTCAGAAGCATACCCCCAGCATGGCAGGAGCGGGCATCATCACAGTCACGCCAGGCATGTCACCCCCCACCCCCTTATCACACACAAACACAGACACACACACACACACTCACCCTTCCGTGCACCACACAACCTCACAGGCATGGCACACCAACGCGCACAGTCTGTTCGCCACCTCCCCACCCCTACCCCCACCCTCTCTCTCTCTCACGCCATGGCAGCAATTTGTCATTTTTTCCACAGGAGATGAAGCCTTTTATGAAGCAAAATGAGTTTCCCTAGAATGAAGCGCCACAAAAGCCCCATGATTAATTTGCTTGTTAGGCTATTGCAGCTGTCACCTGTGTAAGACATCTGGACAGCAGATTGACTAATGCCATAAGTGGGCCTGAAACACAGCTCTCCCTCTCTCTCCCGCTCAGTGCCCTGCCCTGCAGTCAGCCTTTCAGTAGGGCTTTTAAGGGGGACTACTCACTGTTTGAAATGGGACTTTTCTGAGAGGTAATTAATAAGCATTACTTGTGATTGACATGGTAATTAGTTGTATTAATGTGGCAGTAAGAGGCTTTGAACAGGGAGGAGGGACAGCACTTTGGAGTGGGTGGGGAGGGGAAGCAGGAGGTGTGTGTGTTTGGGCGGGGGGGGGGGTGTGAGAGGGGTGGAGGTGGAGGCAAGGAGGGCGGGGCCGGCTGAAAGTGACCTCACTCAATTGGCACTCTGATTGTAATCGCACTGTGCTGGTGATGTCACGCGCAACCCTGCAACACGGAGGCGGCGGCTCGTCTGATTGGGTTTATGATGGAGGATATCCTGCCAGTCTGAGGGGTTCACTGTCCATCACTCCTAATGGGATGTGACAGGTCAGAGATCTGCACTGAAGTCCACCGAGGGCCCTGCTCTCACATCAGACCAACAGCTCAGTAGAGTCACACGACCTGCGGGCCTGGGTGACATTGTGCCACAGCAAACCTACCTGTGTAGTAACTAGCACATCGTGAGCATGGTAGATTTGATTTATTTCACATGATTCTCACAACATACATATTTGTGATGGCGATAAGAACTAATTACCACCCCTTTGTCAAAAAAGATACCCCTCCTGAGAACTGATGGCACCTACTTTAACACACACTGTGCATTGTGTTGTGTCACAGGTTCCCGATGGTGGTTCATAGGTTGAGTGTAGGAAAGTGTTAATATCAACAGAAAGTTCTGTGAACGTCCCAGTGCAGCCACCTCATGACATGCATGTCTTGTGTGACATTTGCGGGTCTGCAGGCATGATGCTGAGTGACCTAGGTCTTATAGGAAAAGATGCACTAGTATGCAGCCTGTATTTATGATATAGTTTCACAGTTTCACAGTTGCTCAGATAGGAACTGATGTGGGTGTGAGTCAGATGTGTTGAACTGCACGGAACGGAAAGGAAAATAAATGTATTAAGTGGGTTAATGTTTGTGCAGGATATATTTGCTGAAAAGAGAAATTTCATTTGTGTTTGGAAAGGTTTATTTAATGGAGTACAGTGACTTTGCAGTGGCACACAATTTGGGCCAAACTGACATTTATTAAAAAATGAAATTGGATTGCTCAGTCATTTCATGTCAACTGTGATGTTATTAAATATGGCCAATAGCCAGCTGGGTACAATAGATATTGTGAAGAAAGCAATATTATGCGCCCTCCATTAAAATGCATGGCATGCACATATTCCCTCCAAAAGCCTGGACTTTGAGGGCTGTGAAGTGGGATGTTGTGGGTTTCACAGCCTGGAGTTGAGCGGTCAAAGGGAGGGAGAGGGCCGTACCGATGGGATGTTATGTTGGGTGAATACCCACGCTTAATTTTTAATTATTAAGGAATTAGTTGGTAGCATCCGTTTATTTATGTGTCCTGTGTAATCAGGAAATTCATCTGAGAAAGCTAAGGCCTTGTTGGCTTTAGCGAGCGCTAGTGACATCAAAAAAGCAACACAATACCCCTCAGATTCACATACCTAAGAATTTGATTAAACCATTTTCAAATGTAGATAAACAAATCCTTTGAACAGGTCCCCTCATTTTCTTTGGGGTGAGCTACTGCCATGACCAATTCCTGTCTTTACCAAACATAAACAAAAACATGAAATTCCTGGTAGAAGCAGGGATTTACAAAATGGAGGTCTTCAATCTAACCTGCTAACAACCCTTCTCTTGTGAAAGCTACAATAACAGCATCATTGGCCGGCTTAAGTAAATGTTTAAAAAAACACGCCTGTATTTCTTTCCCAGAATCAATTTACTGTTAAAGAACACATTCAACACAGATGGGGCAATTTTAGAGATGGAAATAGTGCCTGTGAACTTGTAAATCCCCCCTGGGCATCGATCAGTGGGGTTCAGGCTTTTCTGTAGATAGGCTGATGGCCCTAAGCAGGCGCATAAATCAGGCGGCTTCACCAATCAGGTGCAAGTATGCCTGTAGATGGAAGGGTGTTGGTGGGACAGAGGGTTTGTAAATGATGGTGAAACATTGTAGAGCTATTATGCCTGAGGCCCTTATGTTGGTGAATAGTTCATGTAAAGGTGTAGAATACATGTGTGGGTCTCTTGCTTGACTTATGGTCAAGTAATGGGAGACGCCTGTGGTGTCTTAGTGCAGTGAAGGCAGAGGTACAAAGCTCTTTCATCTGCCTTCTCCTTCTTCTGGACACAAATGGGCCACACGTTTGAAGTAGCAGCTCAAGCCACTTATTCACTTAGAGCTGTGAACAGCCTCATGCAGGGATCCGTGGGAGTTGTAGTCCTCACAAGGCCTGTTGTAAGGTGTCCACTAAACCGTTTGTCTCAGTCTGTACAATGTGCTGGATGTCTGCTTCCTTTCCTTTCCATGACGGATACCTTCCCATATACTCAGAATTCCGTGTTTCAGTCAGTATTCCAGTACCATTATCTGCGCTAGCACCATTCAGATACCTGCCCTGTTTAAAATCCCAGGCTTTGAGTCAAACAGACCCCGCCAGAAGGCAGCTGCTCCTGCTGTTTCTTTTGCACCTCATTCTCTGCTTGCTTGGGTGTGATCGCCTTGGCAAGGGCCATTTCAATAATCCCCTACATGTATGTTTAATGGCCAGGGGGCCCAACAGGAAATGATCAGCAAATGAAACGAAGCAGCGGGTTATTACGCCCCACGCCGGTGTCAGCCCGGGCCTCACCGCCATTCATTTTATTGTAACTCATTTCAGCGGCCAGAGAACGGCAGGATTTAATGTCTCCATTCCCACACTCCCGTTCTGCATGACAAATTGTTTTAATAAACATATACCGGGTAATAATAAAGTAATAATAAGCCCACCAGTCACCTTATATCACTGCAGTTAAATTTTCCCATAAGCCAACATTGGTTACAATGACAATTACACGGGAGCCAATCCTTAGCAGGGGGAACACAATGGACAGATTTAATATAGTTTGTAAATATGATTAGTGTGCTGTCGTGTTATTGGAGTGGAGTATTTACATTTCTCTCCGGGGTTATTCACTATACAGGATCAACATTAAACAGAGGGCTTTTTTTCTCTCCCTTCCCTCTTTCTTTTCTTCTGTCGCTATGCCTCCTCCGCTTCCCTTCACAACTTAATAAAAAACACTGTTGACCCTTAATATTCTACGGATCAATCACCATTTTTAATTTTGAGGATAGATGTGCAATTGTGCAACCCTCAAAGGTTTCTCCCATCTACGTTAGAATACTGTGTGTATATGTGTGTGTGTGTAAGAGAGAGAGAGAGAGAGAGAGAGAGAGAGAGACTGTGTGTGTGCTCCATTCCATGTTTGCCTGTGTGTCTGCAAGTTTCTGTTGAAGGGAAAGAGAGAGTAATAGTGTTCATGTAATGACTAGCGGATATTTACTGAGGTAATTTCATGCTACATTTCAATTATTGCCCGGATTTGTTTTTAGCTTCTCAAGCCATTGCCTCCACCTAGAAACCGACTGGAGAAAAAGATATCTATAATCAGTGTAGTGTTTCACCCCCACCCTCACCTCTGCGGAGTTGTTTGTGACTTACTGCATCCGGCTCCAGCATTCCGATAATGAAATACACTGGGGCAGATTGCTGAGGTCAATTAATGCTGCAGCAGTCCATTTAACCCATGCTGTAGTTATACAGTCAGCAAAGGGACCAATTTAGCATCCCCTTTGAAAGAGCGATGCGCGTATAGCTTCACCAAACTAACGCTAGCTACTTGGCTGCTAAAATAGCAAGGCTCAGCTCCACTCAATATGTTTTGGAGATTGTGCCGACTCGCCATCTAATTACGTGTGGCTTTGAAATGGGAGTCTTGAACTTATTTTTAGCATCATCAATATGTGATATAAATCTGTTTGAGGAACCTATAGAAACAGACACTGAGATAGGTAAAAAAAAACACAGTATTAACAAATGTATATATATACAAACTACTATACCACTAGATAAAATAAATAGAATAATGTTAACCCATCTGAGCACTGAGCGAGTGTGCAAAAAAATAAGCTGGTGACTAATAACACGCCCAGTCCACCAAGCAGCCAAACAGCTAAAACAAATATTGATACTATAATCCCTGGATGTCAATGCAGTAGAGGACGCCACCCATTGTCAGAGATACACAAACACACAGATGCACACACACATACACACATACACATACACACACTCACGCTTGTATTATTGCCATTCTCCTTGTCTGTTGAGCGGTAAGGCCCCTGTCTGGGAGATTAGGAGAGATGAGATCTCTGCTGTTCTTTGTTCATGTCGAGACTTCGTCACTTGTCATAAAAATGTACACAGGTAATTAGAACATGGGCTCCTGAATCTCATTCATTTCATTGTTTCTGCCAAGACTCTCTTTTGAATAAAACCCATGGGAACTCAATTGTGTGTCACTGTTGTAAAGGATTAATAGGATTATGTTTGTGAGTGCAGTGCCCCCTTTTTAATTTCAGAGCCATTCGTTGATGATTCATACTTGCTCTTCTTCAGTGATCAAAATACTGAAAGGAAGGCCCTATTTTTTTACTTTTGAAAGCTTCGATGGAAACAAGCATATGTTACTTGAGCGCTTTCGAGGCGAGTCACACTTCAAGTGGGCCACTCTTTCAAAGAATTTCCTAGTAGACAAACTTAGATTTTCTGATTGGAAGAAAGTGATTGCATCTCAAATTTACACTTGCACACACACTCAAACACACACAGGCACATATGGGCGTTGGCCTCGTGGAACGTGTTGCCTGTCAGTGCTGTCTGTGAGCGGGTATGGCGGTCCTGTGATGTGCCCACATCAGTAGGAGATGCTGCCTCTGAGCAGGCAGGGTTGCTCTGCCCAGCTGCTGCTGCCTCCTGTCACAACTCAAGCTCATAGCACTAATTGTTGTCAGGCCTGCCCTGATCCTGCTGGGCATGCTCTTTGGTGGCTCTGATGAAAAAGAGCATAGCCTCACTCTTCGTTTAGAGAAGTGTGTGTATGTGCGTGGGTGTGTGTGTGTGTGTGTGTGTTTGGGAGAGGGGCGGGGGGGGTCCTTTCAGCTCACCAACCCAGCAAGCGGCAACTGCCAGCCACCAACCTTCAGTGCCTCGACAGGCCGCCTCTAAACTGCCACAACATGAAAGGGGGCCCGGCGCTCAGCCACAGCGCAGACAGTTAAATGAAATATTTATTTTTCGATATCTAAAAACATATATTCCTCCTCGGCGCTAGTTACCGAGAACATTGACTTCTGAAGCACCTCTTCGCCACGTCGACGTCTGGCCCTCCAGTGAGTCAATTAGGCAGGGCTTATAAATGTCTGCAGCTGCCTTCCTGGAAGCCGCTGGCCAGCCCCCGATTTTTCATCTGCCTGCCTCGTTTCATCTATTGTGCGGATATGATTCATTTATTGTGATTAATCAATCGTTAGTGAAAATGTATGAGGGGAAGGCCAGGTCAGTGCTCCCTAACCTGGCCACCGTACAAAAGAACCAGCCGGGAGATTGACAGTTGGAGACTTTGCTGGCACTGGAACTTGTTCTCCCTAAGTGGACTACACTAGCGTCACGCTTAACCCTTGCTAATGTTATGCTGACCCTAACTCGTGGCCATGAATTTGTCTGGATTTGCATGAGCCGTGAAGTCGGTTGATTGTTCGAATCTTGCTCACTTGACGGCCTGATTTCCATCGTCCAACAAGCCTGATTTAGTGTTTCACTCGCTGTAATAACATTTGAGTTGGCATGGCTGCTAATGTGCTCTCAATGAGCTGGCCTGCATCATCAGCAAGACTGTACAAGAAGGGATGCATGACCTTTAGCAAATTTTATATTTTTCTATAATTGGGTTTCATGTTCATTGCCCAGGATTTGGGTGGGTAGTCATTTTATTTACTTTTATTACGTTGTTTTTCCTTCTTACTAATAAACTGCGTCCATCAAATCGTAACTTCGACTCATTCCTGGTCGATGATTTGTTCATTAGTTTTAGCCACTTTTACGTATCTGTGGAAACAAGTTGAGGTTAGCCACCAGTTCGTCCAGAGTGCCGGAGCCTGGATGGAGCTTTGGGGTCCAGAATAATGTCACGTGGAGTTTCAAATGAAAATGAATGACATATCCTCGGTAGCCGGCTCTATGGTCCTGAAAATGAGCCAGCGCGATGGTTTCTCGCTCAGTCTGGAGCAGCTGCCTGCTTTCCACCCCCGATGTACCACTGGCTGGTTAGACATGTCTGCTGTCTCTATCAAAGCCCTGACGATGCCCATCACACTGAGAGCGCTCCGTCGTGCCAGGACTGAACCCTAGCTTCAGAAGGCGCCGGCACCGACAGCGCGAAGAGGCTGGTGGGTAATAGGCTCGCGCTGCAGTCGGCATGTCTGCTCGGAGGCAAGGTCTGACTTGACAGCAGCACCAATTCTCTCACATAATAGCATATCTGTATCTGTGAAGGGGGTCGATCCTCCTCGTGGTGCTGATACGTAGGCCTGACTGCAGATAAGAATCGGCCAACATTCGAGTCCATATTTAACATTTCGTTGGATAATCTGAGCGCTGCTGTTTTTGTTTGACATTAACCACTGCGGCACTTGAGGTATGTGCTTTCATTAGCCCGGCACTCCCAGGCAAAGCACAGCCGTATGGAAGTGCTAATGCCACGGAGAGTGCTCTTTAATGTAAAAGCTCATGGTCCGATGAAGATTCGCTGCCTACGTTCAGGGACAGGGGAGATGGGGAAAGTGCAGGCGGACTCGGACTGAAGTGCCATTATCCAGTGCAGCACCGTAATTGTCTTGTTCTGGTCATTAGGAGGAGGCAGACGGTGCACGTGTCCGCCTTAATCTGGGAGGGTTTCCAGGCCCACGTCTTGACATTCAGGAAAAAAGAGCTGGAGGAGAAGAGAAGCTTAGAGGTTCCTCCGTCTCTGAAGAGCTCCTATCTCGGACGGCATGTTAAAAGCAGGCGCAGTCCCAGGAGTGGAGACAAAACTCAGGCAAACTCTCCCAGAGACTCACCCCCCACTACCACTCCCGCTCCTCGGGTTTTCAGCCTCCCGTCTTCACGCCTCCTCTCAACTCCTTCCAGAGGAGGATCTGAGGCTCTCGGCACTGACATCACAGTGCCCTGGCACAGCTGCTTGTTGCGTTACCGTGACATCCTGGAGTCAAACAAGTCACCAACCAACACCCCCCCCACACACACACACACACACACACATACAGGCACACTCCACCCCCACTTACACTCTCCAGCATCAGGCGAAGTGTTTTCCTGTTAGTTTAAGTCTTGTCTCAACTAATTAATATTTTTGCTTATAGCTGCTGCAGCTCCCCCGAGACTCTCCTTAATTAATCATTTATAAATCTACACTGCCTCCTAGTTTATTAGGCTCTGCCGTTGGCACTGGCTGGGCTGCATTGGGAAACCGCAAATGATTAGTTACAGGAATGAAAGCTTCCCCCCACCACCCACCCACCCACCCTTCTTCACCCCCCATCTCCACTGCGCTCTCCCACTGCCCCCTCCCATCCCACGACCTCCTTCTTCTGCCTCTCCCATGTTTCCAAATGATCAGGGCCTCACACAAAGAGGCATTTCCACAGCACTTTAATTCATTTTGAGCGCCTGACACATTATTCAATCTCCCTCCTTTTCCCTCCTGCTCCAGCTTCCCCCCCACCCCCACCCCAGCCCTGCCCACTTCCCTCTGATGTGTGGGCCAGGCCCTGTGTTTGTGCAGGCCCATGGCGACTGGTGAGGTTTTTGTAGTGCAGGGGGTGGGGTAGGGGGTAGCTGATAAACAAAACCACTTGACTTGACCCTCCATCACCCCCTTGCCACCCCACAACCCCATCCACAGCCTCCCATCCAAATCTGCTCACCCCAGGCCGGAGCCGCCACTGAGCCGCTCTGATTCCCGGCCGCCCCCTCTGGCCTGGCGAGAGGAGGGGTCCAGCCAGCAGGGTGCCAGAATATCATCCCCGCCATTACCTCAGAGCAGCGAAACCTGCGAGCGAGTGACACATGGTGCTAAAGCTGTCTGCCTTTTATTGGTCAACGAAGCAGTATTTCTGCCACTGTAGCCGAAAGGGAAAAAATTAATTAATTGAATCAATTGGAGGCATGGCAGGAGTTTCTCATAATGTCTTTGCGCCGCAAGAGAAGGACACCCTGTTTCAACAGGGTTCCACCATCCAATTAAACCTCTGCTGGCTAACATACACAGCCCCCTCGCTGGCTCCAGCTCTCTCTTATCACAGCGTTTATCCCTCTCCGCCGATCAAAGCAGCAGCTCTCCATGCCAGACGGGAGGTATAGCCAGCCATTAAGCCACCTACCCAGAGCCATCAAAATATTATAATGTCCACACCGTGCTCACAGTGGTGTAGGCTGCCACTGACACATGCGAAGGCTCTGACTCTGCTGATGGACTACATTACCCAAAGTGCCTTAGAAGTCTACATGCAGCCACAAGGACACATACACACACACACACACACACACACACACACACAGAGGCACACACACACACACACACACACACACACACACACACATGCACACAGAGGCACACACAAACACAAACACACACACACACACAGACACACATGCACACAGAGGCACACACAAACACAAACACACAAACATTCACACACTCACACACTCACACACTCACACACACACACACACACACATGCACACAGAGGCACACACAAACACAAACACACAAACATTCACACACTCACACACTCACACACACACACGCGCACGCAGCTCAACCCAAACGGCGCTCGGTTCCAGCGCTCACCCCCGCATTGAGCCACAGGACCCTGTCTTCCTCATCAACGCTTCAATTGTCAGGCCGAGCCGGCACTGCGGCACTCATCCCTCACAGATAACGCTGACAGAAAAGAATAATCATAACAGAGGGGAAGAAATGGAAGGGGCCCTCGCAGGCACCCACAGTAATTACAACGCATTCATCTGAGGGGCCAAGTGTGTGTGTGTGTGTGCGCGTGTGTGTATATGTGTGTGTGTGTGTATGTGTGTGTGTGTATTACTGTGTGTGGGAGTGCGCACGTGCATGCCCACATTGTCTATACAACAAGAACCAATCACTTTTATTGAAATGCGTCTCAATTTCCCTTTTTTAATACTGAGGGGTCCATTATGAATTCATGGGAGACACAATAAATCAGAGTGGGAGAGGAGGGGACGGGTTTCAGCTGTCTGAGTTCTGTCTTCATTACGCAGTGGACACAAACACGCACACACACACGTACGCACGCACACACACACACACACACACACACACACACACACACACACACACACACATACACACACACACACACACACAAACACACACACACACACACACAAACACACACACACACAGTTCAGCTGCTTGGTATTCTCTCTCTCTCTGAGTGTCCGTACAGGCAGCTCCTACTGATGTCTCTGTTATGATGGAGTCGCCATGGTGTTTGTGACACCTATATTGCACATACCACTTTAACCTGCCCAGACAGACACAGCCAGCTTCACTAAAGAAAATAACACATGGAACAAGAACCAGGACTATAATGCATACATATTGTGACGCGACTTTCATAGAGTGGTCTGTGCTGTCAGGCACAGCTGTGCCATAAGGGATTGTGTTGTGCAAATGAAAGTCAGGTTTTGTGTCATTTATATTTTTACCCAGAATATGTTGCTGAATCTGGTGTTACAAGCACAACAGCTGTTTTCCAGATACTGTACTTGGGAACTACATGGAAGTGCCACATCTCAGACCTGTTTTATTATGTTTTGAGGGGTGAACTTTACGAGCACGCCAATGTTGCTGTTACATGTCACGTTCGGAGGGATTACAGATGTTAACACCATGCTAACGTCTTTCACTGCAAGTGTGGACAAAAGTGAAACCACAGCTCACTGATTGCGGGGATGTTTGGATGTAATAAATGCAGTCACACACGCTGGCTCTGGAGACGGGCTAAATGAACTGGCAGTAACTCGATACCCACTGGTGATTTTCCAAACACCAGCACTGCTCCGGTATTTTCTCTGGCTGCCCACAGACCCTATAATACCCACATCTCCCTCATAAATCTCACCACTTCTCAGGTTTTAAATGTCGCTGAGTGTGAGGATTAGACAAGAATTTGGCCTAGGCCTTTGTGTTGTGTTTGTGTTTTTTCAAAGACAAAGCAAGTACTATTTTTATTTTTTACTGTGAAGTGTTTTCTTAGTTCAAATGCAATTCAGCCCACAGGGTGATGTGTTTTAATGTCTTTGTTGTTGTTTTAATTAGTTCTTATTTTTCATAATTGCAGTGCCCTCGTAATCTGAATAGCCAGAACTCCAGTGCCCAAACAAAAAGCAGACATTTTTTGAGGTGTTTTTATAGGCCCTCCCGTCTCTCTCTCTCTCTCTCTCTCTCTCTCTCTCTCTCTCTCTTTTTTTTTCTCTCTCCTTCCATCGTTTTCAACATTTCTCATATTGCCAACTCCCTAGCCACACTGTCTCTCTTTGTTGAACACCTAAATTAAAACCAGTGAAATATTTCTTTTATGAACGCTGCCGTAAAGTGCAGAGTGGCTTGTTGCATTTGATTTGTTTGTGTAATAATGAAACTGCTATCACTCACTAAGCTATTTGCTTGGGAAATTGCTGCTCTGCAAACCTGCCACATCAGGGGCCCATAATGTGTTTTTTAGGTGGTGATATACTGCGTGTGTATGCATTGTCTAGCCGGAGATTGCATGTTGGAATGCAAATAGACAGACTCTTACCTCATAAAACAGATCTAGTACTGGGCAAATGAATGACAAGCTAGCATGGGAACATTTGGACTTGAGTTTGAAGCTCAGAATAGAAAAAAGCTTCTTTATTAGGTTGTGCTAGATCCAATGTCAGCATGCCCTGGGAGATATCATGTTATTTAATCTGCTGTATATGTCCATGTGATGTCTTAATTGACGTGACTGACCAGACCACACCAGACCACATGGTGAAGTTATAGTTTAGAGAACATGTTGTAGGCCAGACACCCCCCACCCCCCCACCAACACCCCCCCCCCCCCCCCCCCCCCTCAGTGTTACGCCATCTCAGACACAGATATCTTATATGGCCTGACTGGCTGCGTACAGCCCCTGTCATCTCTCTCATTGAACAGAGGGGAAACAAAAGATTGTGTTTATGAATGTGGAATTGATGGATTCATCTACTGGGGCTGAGCTGATTTGGGAGATTGTATCTGCTTGAATCCATTACTGTGATCTGTGATGACGGCAGACCAGGGAGACGGGAGGAGAGGGGAGGTGAGGAGCAAGGGATGGTGAGGTGGAGGGGAGGGAGAGAGAGGGATGGGAGAGCAGACTGATGAAGCGCTCCTTGAGATTCTTCCGAGCACGTTAGGGCAGTCCCTGCGTGTCTCATCTATCGGCATGTGATTTTGGTCGAGCGAGTGGAGGTGTATTATCTGGTGCGGGGTGACAGTGATTGAAATCCAAGTCCCCACGTGGCTGTTGTAGAACAGGAGGGGCATGATCTGTCAGCCGTATGGGGATGAGGAGGCCACACCTGCACATCGCAGCTTACCATCACTGCGTGGAGCAAAAACTGTAGTTGAAGCCCCCGTGGAGGGGTTTTCTTATTACAAGGTGATACAAAAATGCCCCATAATGTTTGGAAAATAAACGACAGGAGAGTGAACGAGAGCAAGTGCTGGCCAACAAGCAAAGGAGGAAGAGAAGGAACAACATGGTCAGAGAGATATGGATAGAGAGAGAATGTTAGAAATAAGGAGATCAAAGAGCGAGACAGAGAAAGAACAAGAGAGAGAGAAGAAGAAAAGGGAGAAAAAGAGAGAGACATAGTGTGTGTGTGAAAAGAGAAGAAGAGAGAGAAAATAGGGATGGGAAAGGGAGAGATTGCAAGAGTGGGAGAGAGATGACCATATTTGTGACAGGAATCTAGTCCCACGCTCCTAATCCTCTCTAATAGAATCCTGATTGTTTCTTGTGGAGATGAGTGAGGCAGCGAGCGCCCAGGCAGGCTTCCACTGGCACATGGGCTATTTCTGATAGCGTGTGTCGCAATGCCAGGTAAGACGTGTGATTTAAAAGTGTCCAAAGATGTGCAAGATGGGAGTCAAGAGGCCCTGGCTCTCGGACTGGAGCTGAATGTCTCATTTGAGGAGGCCTAAGGGGATCTTTAAATGGATGAACTATATTGGACTAGTGGATGCCTTCTTTCCACTTAGTCCCCTCACTGAGACCAACAGGATGGTATACTGACAGGTGTATAGCCGTACAGGGTGTTGCTGTTGCATGTCATGTTTTAGAGCACCATTACCCCACCAAAGTAACTGATTTCATTTATCAACACTTTTGCTTCCTAGAGAGTGAACTTGGCCTCAGGTAAAGTCTTACAATGAAGGCGATTCGAAGCATGTGATGAGTTTACTCAAACACGGTTCTCACTTGCTGTGGATCCGAAACTGAGTTCTCCATCACTTCCTTATCTCAGGTTGTGTCACCTCACGGTGACAGGCAGGACTGTTAGGTCACATCCGAAGTGTCCTATTTGTTATTATGACCTGTCAGAGCATGTTATGTCAGGTTGTAATTCATCATGAGAGGCCCAGTCTTGTAGAACAGTGTTTTTTTCTACTCCCGAGTTTGTTACCGGAGTGTATTTAGAAATGGCAGAGAAAGCCAAGACAGCCTTCTGAATCAGTTTAATGACAAAGCTTAGAGCCCCCCAGCTATTTTTTTCATTTCTACAATCACGTCCAAATACCACATATTCCTTCATGGCACATTCCCCAATGAGCTGTTGACCCACAATCAATTCCAGTCTGACATCATTTGTAATGGGTTTTTGTCAAGTATGCATGCTAAAATGTTGTGATTTAATATTTAATGTTGTGCATATTTGCCGTGTATCCTTTGGCAAATTTAGCAGATCTGGAGAGAAGCCGCCTTTGATCTCTGATGTTTAATGTTTTAAGATCCAAAAAACGGGGCATTCTGTCCAAAAAAAATGGAGCGAACGGAGCTACCGGGTGCTTTGTAATTTAAATTGCTATCACAAATGTCTGTCTGTGGAAAAAGCAGGTTCTCAGCTTGTGTGAACCCCAAATCCTGCTATATGGGAAAAGGAAAAAACAGATAAATCAATACATGGAATGAAACACTAAATTATGTATTTCTAAATAAATTGGATTTTCTTGAGTCACTCCAAGGAAGGGGGACCACCGAAAAACAATGTTCCTTTTGTTTGAGCTGAACAATTACAGGTGGTTTGAAGACATCAGCCATCATCTGACTGAGCACTGTTGGCAGGCCATGGTGACATACTGTTCTCGGCTGATCCTCTGGCACACTCGCCGGTGCTACACTGGCCTGCGTTTCCTGCCGAACGCAAGCACAGGATTGCCTCCTCCGAGCGAGTGGGCAGCCATGCTTTTTTACCACACACAAAGCCCAGTGATGTCACCCGACCGAGAGCGGCAGCCAATCAGTCGCTGACGCCATCAGGAGGGGCTGTTAACCTTGTAAAAGACAATTGGCCATACTCCCCCCCCCCCCCAGAATGAAATGAAACGCCTTAATAAAATTACTTGGCAGATCTGGCAGCTAAATAAGAAACAAACACGCCAAACTTTAAAGCTGTTTACCCACCTGACTACGTAACGTGGTGATTTGGCACCTCTGTCCAGATTTATCTGGGAAATGACTCGCTAATCTGTTTAGTTATTTGGGAGTAATTGGGTCGGGTGCCAGGGAGGGGGATTTCCTTGAATGTTGAAAGTCTCTGCTAGTAGTCCATTCCCAACTCCTTGGCATAATTACTCTGGCTGAGCTGTGGCCACAGGGCCTGCGAGCAGGGCTGCTTTTTAAACTGTAAATTATGAAGGATTAGCATTTATGAATTTTAAATCAGGACTGTGGTAGGAGACACTAAAGCTGCTTAGTGATTGCAAACGGCAGCATTTGAGCAGGCGGCGGTAACCCGTTACTCTCCGTGCCAGCCAGTGGGAGTGTGAACGACGAGGCGCTCACATACACAAACACACACACACACACACACACACACACACACACACGCACATACACATACACACTCACACACCCACATCCACATCCACACATGCCTGACTCTTGGTATTAGCTTTGTGTGAATGAGGAGCTGACATCACACACATCAGAGGGGCCTGTGAGGAGAGATGTGTTAGCCAGTTTCCTCTCTCTCGCTCTCTCTCTCTCTCTCTCTCTCTCTCTCTCTCTCTCTCTCTCTCTCCCCTGCTCATCTCTCTGCATGGAGTTCAGGCGGTGCCACTCTCTGGAGTGTCATACTGAGCAGAATATCCAATGGGTGATTATGATAATGTGGGAGTTGATCCATGCTAAATTATGCATAATGGATTGATGTGACACAAAGTCATCAATTAGACGGATATCAACATTAAAAAAGTGTGACACAGCGTAATATTATCTCTCTCTTTTTTCCACGCATAAAGGAGAGCGGGAGAGAATGAGACAAGTGGGGGTGGATGAGCAGGGGGATCGAAAATGAATTCGGAAAAAATAGGCGACGTGAGTTTGGCGCGGCCTGTCCGCGGTGATCGTCACCTTGCGAGTTCAAGGACGCCCGTCCTTTCCTTGCGCTTCATTCGCAGGACCCCAATGCAATATCTTCTCGTCGGAGGTGTTAGCCCATGACTGCCCTTGCACATTATCGGCCAGTCCCCTGTATCACACATCTGAAGCTGGGTGTCCAGGATTCAGGCTGAGCTCGGCCCATCATTCCGCTGCTCACACCCAGCCTCAGTAGCAGTTTGCAGATTGGCTTCATGGACTCCTGTAGGCTTGAGCTCCACACACGAGTTGATTATCTTGCATCGTAAGCCCCAGGCCACCTCAGCCCTGGTCCTCGCGGCCTTCACGCATGTCAAACAAAATGACAGATGTCACACAAAGTCCTCTCTAGCCACTGCATGTCAAGGATGTGACCCTACATCACTGCGTGTCAACGTAACGCAACGGGGAGCATCCATATCAGAGTCTGTTATTATTATTTTTTATTGTATAAATTCTGATTGTTAGGTGTGTAAATTGTGAAAAATCTGATAAATTAGTATGCAGTTTAAAGGCAGTGGAAGTGATTCAATATAATTTGTTAATGGTTGTCAGATGGAGAATCCTAGGTAATTTACTGACCTGGTTGAATAAAAACAGGAACAGAAAAGAGGTGGTCTGTTATTGGGCATAATATGTAGGCCCAGGGTGTAATACATGCATCGGTGCATGCATTTTCATGAAGGGAGTTCCTAGCAGAGTTATTTTTTGATTGTCAGAGCTGGAAGCTCTTCAAAGCTGTTAAGTTGAGTTTAACCACAGCTTCACTTTGTCAATAAAGTAGCAAAGAAGTAATTCAACTTTTTTTTCCCCCGAAAATGGAAAGTGGAGAGGTAAGACTAAATTGGAATGACTTTTCTGGTGTGTGTTTGTGCGTGTGTGTGTGTGTGTGTGTGTGTGTGTGTGTGTGTGTGTGTGTGTGTGTGTGTGAATGTGTGTTGGGGGTTGGGATGATGTACAGTTGACGAAAGCAGTCCTATTAAACTCTAGTGTTGGTTTGGCTGGCCAGGTCCTACTAAGGCTGCTCTTCCACGCTGAAGCATAAATGGACACATCTTATTGATTTTCTTTCAAGCCAGATTGCATTGATTTCTGTGAATATGGCAGACAAATCCAGCTGGCTCTGTCCAGTGGGACAGTATGTGCGTGTGTGTGTGTGTGTTTATGTGTGTGTGTGTGTGTGTGTGTGTGTGTGTGTGTGTGTGTATGAGCACATGGGGACAGACATGAGAGCCTGGATAGTTCTTTCACAGCAGGGCGACCGGCCTCATTACGCCCAGCCGGACACAAGCTGCCTCCTGTCCACTTCTCCCCCCTGTTCCCCTTTCCTCTCCTCTCTCGTCCTCGAATTAAACTGAGAGCATTTTAATTATTTATCAATACCGTGGCTGGTCGTGGATCAATCGGTGTGAATGGTTTTTAAAGATAATGAGATCACAGCCTAGGCCGATGGACTTGTGAACATTGATCGCTATCTTAACCATTTTGATGTGCGCTTTAAGAAACCCAATTATTTTCCTTGGCCGGCTGGAGGAGACAGCAGCCAGGGTCATTTGGGAGATGGGGACGGGGGGCTGGATGGCGGGGGGCGCCGCACCCCTGCAGGGGCACGGGGGCCTGCTGAGGAGAGGCTTCTCAGGGGGACACTCACCCGCAGTGTTGAGGGGTCTTGTCATCTATTGCCATTAATCAACCCCTTAAGCAGGACATGGTGCCATGTCACACGAGCTCATCAACCCCACACACAGATAAATAAATACACACAGGAACACTCAAACACACATACATAAACACATACACACACACATACACAAAATATCATACACACACATACATACATACACACAAATGAATAGGTAACCGCATTCCCACAACAACTCTCAAGAACAGTGGCCTTGGTCAATATGTCTGTTTCCAAAAGTAGGCCTTTGGCCACTATTGTGTCCCAGCCCGCCCTGAATAAGGCCCTGGGCTGTCATACATCTCATGAAGATCCCTGTGCCTGACTATGAGCTGCGTCTCCATCAGGAATGGTTAGATAGCCAAATACAATGCAATCTTATTTCATACCAACATTCAATCATGCCAAATTCAATGTTCCAGGTGTGGTAAACAAGACATTGGATGGGGGGTATTTCAAATGAATTAATGCCCAGGGTTTCCTCCTCCTATTTATTATTTCTATTTCTTTCTCATCCATCTATTGGAAGGTAATGAAATATCTATAGGTGCTTCACTTACCCATCATCCAGACATGATAAGTAAACAATCAGATGTAGCATCCAGAAGATTGTTTATGTGTGAGGGACAAGCCAACATAAAAGAGACATTATAATGAGATTTCACTTCATCTTTTTCTCCTGGTGCTGGTGGAATTGGATTACGGGGGAGACTTATTTGTGTGGAGTACTGAGCACCACAAAATAAATTCTCACCTATTCAAATTTAAATCAAACCTAGGTGCTGCAGATAATCCTTTTTAAGACAGTATGAATGTAAAAAGAAGGGCCCAAGCCCACATTTTCAAATAAATAAATAAATCCCACCAGAACATTCCAGTGTCTGGTGGCAACAGCATTCCAGGGTATATTCCTTAAGGGAGAGAATAAAAAAAACTTCACATATACACAACCTACATGCTTGATTATTCTCCGAGACCCACAAACAGCTTCATCCATATTCATGGGGGAAACCATGAAGCCGTCCCTCCAATCATCATGTCACAGGAAGTCTTAGGCAAAGCGCCTTCCCAGCAGCCCTCGTTTAGCTGGATCAAGGAAACCTGATTTTGTTTTTTATTTTTTTCTTCTTAAAAATCGGGATTCCTTCTTTCTCTGTTTAAGTGTCGTCCCCTATCAGTGAGGAGGCCCGGTGATGGTTGCGGTTACATGGCGGCACGCGGGATTCATTAATCCCTTTTGGAATGGCTTATTTTTTTATGACTGAACACTGGGCCCTAAGCCTGGATGGAAGGACAAGGTTTCAGGGGAGGATGAGCCGCGGGTGCCCGCCAGGCAGTGCATGGTAAGAGGCATCAACCGCGGCTGGCTCTAATGTGTGAACAGATGAATCTGGGGGAGAGAAGAGAGAGAGGATGATGGTTACAGTGTTGAGAATGTGTGTGTGTGTGGGGGGGGGGGGTGTTCGCGGAGGGTTAGGACGACAAGTGTATGTGTGTGTGTGGAGGGGGTGGGGGTGGGGGTTGTAACCCTCACATGAACTCTTCCAAGGTGTAAGCTCAAGTCAACTTCTTGTGTGTGTGTGTGTGTGTGTGTGTGTGTGTGTGTGTGTGTGTGTGTGTGTGAATGTGTGTATTAGTGTATTAGGAGCTTACTCAAGCGCCTCCCCTGAAGACTCTTCTGCACACTGGGGAGTCAACTCAGACGGACGGTTACTTTGACTTCCATAAACCAGCACAGGCTGGATCGGTAAACACAGACACACACACACACACAGATGGACCCAAGATGGACGTCTTTAATTTGGCATTTACTATTACTATTACTATTATTTAAAGCCTTGATTAGCCACCTTTTTGTTGCGAGCTACAGCCAACAATTTGACTCTTTCATCGCAACTTCACTGCACTTCCGGTTCCATTCACAGGGAGCGTCTGCACTTCGCTTCTCAGATTTCCTGTACCTTAAGCTGACACACCAGCCCTTAGTACATAATGCAGGTGTGTTGAATATTTTAAAAGAATGGCACAAGTCCTATTATTTGTCCAGGAAGAGGGGGCCTGTAAACACGAGAGGATGTTATGTCCGGGCCTTTAAACATCACAGAGACCCTGCCGTCATTAATTCTTCATCCTTGTTGTGCCCTTTAGCGATTACAAGTTCCTCCCAGACAATAGCTACAGAACCCCACCTCCAGCTCCGGTGCTCTGCTGGGTTATGTTACAGTCTTATTTCCCTGTCCACATAGCAACTGGAGAGGTTGAGCGCCACATGCACGTGTGTTAGGCAGCGTACACAGCTGGGAGTGGGAGGTGTCAAGAGTTGGGCTGATGGGGGGGCGAGACGAAAGGGGAAGGAAGGGGGTCATTCTTGGGGAGAAAGATGGCGTGTGTGTGTGTGTGTTGGTGTGTTTACACACACTCTGAGAAATTAAGCTGCTGAGCGACGTTAGTGAGGTAGAGTGGCTGGAGGGAGTGACAGAGAGAACGAGAACAACAGAGAGAGAGGGGGAGAGAGAAAGTGAGAGAGAGAGAGAGAGATAGAGTGAGTGAGAGAGAGGGAGAGGGAGAGGGAGAGAGAGAGACATAAAGAGAGAGTGAGAGAGAGAGATAGAGAGAGTGAGAGAGAGGAAGGTCAAAGCGCCAGGGAGGACACCACAGCTGCAATCCTCTGGGGTTCCTCTCTGGCACCTTGTTCCATCTCACTGTGTGAAGTGCACAACACACACACACACACACACTCACACACACACACACACACACACACACACACACACACACACACACACACACACACTCACACACACGTACCAAAAACCATATACCGAAAAAAGTGATTTAACCAAAAGGAAAAAAAGAGGAAGAAGTTGCTTGGGTTTGTAATAGGTGACCTTTGTGCAAAGCAGCATGCATGCATTTTTACACCAAGGCATAAATAGCTGAGCTACATAACAATTAAGGTAACCTTTCTGTTTGAATAAGAGGCCATTTCTAGGAGACGTGAAATTACAGGAATGATAAATTATTTTTGTACTTGAGTGGAGAGATGAGGAGAAAGAGAGAGCAGATAAGAGAGAGGTGGGGGAGAGCTGGAAGAGGAAGAAGAAGTAGAAGAAGAAGAAGAAGAAGAAGAAGAAGAAGAAGAGGTAGAAGGCCCTGCCTCACTTGTGAATCCCAGTTATAATTCCTCGTTAAAAAGATTTGGGAGAGCGAAACAGAGGCAGACGCTCTTGTACTTTCTTTCCCTGACGCTCTTTTTAAAGGTAGACAGGTCTCAGTGGGATTCATTAATGCATGTCCCGGCGGTAGTCTTACTCGCACTGTACAATCGCCTGGGTTAGCGCGGATCCTGAAATTACACCTAATTGGACAATTACTCAAACTCAGAAACCTCCTGCAATAAGCCAACCAGGCCCCCCTAATAAACACCTTGTCTTCTCAATAAAAACAAGGAAGTCATTTACCTGACCCAAGAGGGGCAATTTTTTTTCTCCCTCTCTCTCTCTCTCCCCTCTCTCGTCTTTTCTTATCTGTGCTAAATTTATTTCCAAAATAATTGCATGTGCCATGAATGAGAATATTAAAAAGGTAGGTTCGCAGGCGAAGACTAATGCAAGGGGCCTAGCTCAGGTCTCCACCGCGGCTAGCCTCATCTCTGGGGAGAGAGCTCATTTGTTCCACAGATAAGAGCGTTGTGTGCGCATAGAAGTGTAATATTATTGCTGTCATGGCATAATGAAATAATTACTGGTTTGTCTCGCTCTCGCACCCGCCACCCTCTCCACCCTGGCTGCCCTTACCCCCCGCGTGTGCTACGCACAACTACTTTTCTGGTGTCTGCGCGGCCTTAATTAAGCTAGCACTGGCGGAGAGGAGACACACTCACGGCGCGACGTACCGCACCGGCAGCCGCTCTCAACCGGGGTTGTGTGTTGTGGAGAGGAGGCCGTGCTTCACTCACAAAGAGCTAACAGGGACTCTCCTCACCACAAATGGCCACGTGTAGTGTCAGTGGTTCAGTGTGGGGTTTACAAGTGTGGAGAGGAGGCCCTTGATTGTAGATGTGTGGAGCTCAGTGGAGAGAGATCAGCTTAGTGCAGTGCATTTCTCATGATGATAAAAGAAATTCTGTCAAATTATCAAAATGTAATAAAATATGTATGACACAGTACTGTCCATTCTATTACATCTGCATTGAACCAAACACCATTTTTATTCTGTAATCCGGTCAAGTATTCATTTCAGACTTTCTATACACCCAAGAGACATCCAGACATCCAGACACCCAGGACCTAGCCTAACATTCCCCTCCATTACAAAGGACAGAAACATTTATATCCAGGTCACAATTACAAAGGGGTGGATTAAATCACAAAAAAGTTCCTGGGCTTGGAGTTTTCAGAGTCTGTTCTGAAACTTGGCACTCTCTGCCCAACCTGATACAGTGCCCGTCCCCATCTCCATCACTTGCGCTGTGTGATACCGCCGTGGGAAACCAGAGCGTTTGACTTTATCAGGCTTCAAATTCATGGTCTCCAGGGCCCAATGAGTCCTGCTCCACCCCGACCACCCTCCCCTCACCTGTGGCCTGACACTCCCACAGACCAGGCCAGGAGGAAGGGAAGAGAGGAAGAGGTGGCTGACCCTTACTTAGGCCAGTTTTCTCTGTTCTCCCTTCCTCTCTTGCCCTTCGACACCTCCTTCTCCTCTTCTCTCTCCGCCCCCCTCTCTCTCTCTTTCTCTCTTACTTTGATGAGCCCGCAGGCAGGCGTTTTCACATCCGGTCGCTGTGAGTAAGAGAAAAGAGAAAAAGCGAGGGATGAATAAATAATCTGGTGACCTCACACGTCGGGGGACAGAAGACAACACCTCCAGTGACAAGAGTTCACCCAAATGCCACTCCCCCGCCACAGACGATGAGGGGAAGAGGAAAAGAGAGGGAGGGCAGGAAGGGGGGGCAAACAGGGCCAATGAGAAAAGCCAGTAGCCCAAGAGAGCTGGATTGTGACAAATGGTGTGGAAAAACAACAAAGGCAGCAGTCTGAAGGGAAGACAAGAGTAAAACTCACAAATAATTAACTGGGTAAATATTGGAGTGCGGATGGACTAATTACCTCGCACGTCTCACTGCGCTCTCATTACTGTTCCTGTCAGGGTTAACCCTCTCACTGCCAGCCATGCTGCAAGACCCTGTGCTCCTCCGTGACAGGGTGAGGTGTGTATGGACTCATACGGCATAAAATCCTGTGTGTCCAATGGAAAACCCTTGAAGGATAGGCCAGTTTGATATTAAGGCATAGTCTTCTGTAATAGAGAATGCATTACTTATATTAGTGCACCACAGCCAGCAAGAAACAATCCAGCATAATGTTCAGCCCGTCGGGTGTCACTTTTGAAGAATGAGGACCCAGCACCGCCATACTTCCTGTTCCAAACAGCATTAGCACCTTTCCTTCATCAATACGGTAGCACTTGAAGCTCCCCTTAGCAGTCTCTTAACGCGGCCTAAACCTTGACCCGTCTTTAAAGTTCCCACCTCTCACTGTCGGGCTGTGGGGACCTCAGCTCTCTTGCCACCCCTACCCCACCTCCCCCATCTGCAGTGGGGTCAGCGCGACACCACGGCTGCATTAGGAGAGGGGAGTCACAGGGAGCCGGGGTTCAGGTACAGAGAGAGAGGGGATCAGAGCCCGCAAGGACATTTCTCCAATAATCCACCGGTCGCTCACTAATGACAGCAGCTGGGAGGCAGGCATGCACCACTTCCACGCTGATTCCAGTTTAACGAGCCACTCCAGAGTGCTATTGATTCAAATCTATATTTGACAGGATGCTCTCAGAGCATATATTAAATGGATAAGGACTCCTGTACCTTCCCGACGAAGGAGACACGAAGAGACGGAGGAGAGAGCAGTTAGTGAGGGATGGTGGAGGCGGGGGGAAGTGCGTGTGTGTGTGGGGGGGGCGCACGTCTCATTTGTCAAGCGATTTGAGTAATGCCTCCGTCAATGGGGAGTGTGTATTCTTATGAGACCGCATGTACTCTCGAGCGAGTGTGCTCGTTCGCGCACACTCCGTCGTCTTGGTGGCGAGAGAGAGAGAGATGGAGAGAGAGAGGGAGAGAGAGAGAGAGAGAGAGAGAGAGAGAGAGAGAGAGAGAACACAGCGGCCCGACATGCTTTATCATTATTTTCCTCAGCGCCATACAAGCTGACAGAACGCTCACACAGGAAAGCGAGAGGATTCTCCTTTAATTATCCCACGCTATCAAAGTGAATGATGAGATTTATAATGAACCCCGCGTTTTCCATTTTGTGCTTTCCTCTGTAATTGCTTGGCACACACGGGTTACAGGAAAAGATGGGTGGCGTTGGGATGTGGTGGGGAAGAGGGGAAGGGAAGAGAGGGGAGGAATAGTCAAAACAACCGCCAGCTCGCCGTACAAAGGCTCTCAAATGATTTTGCTCCCAAGTTTGTTAGGCCCATTATCTAGGATGTATTTCTCGTTGTAAACTGACTGACCGCTTTGGCTAGAAGCAACAGGAAGAAAAATAGAGACAGGACGAGAAGCAGAGGGAGAGGGAGAGCCAGAGGAGGGCTGATGAAGCAGAGGCTGGGAGAGATGAGATTAGGGAGACGAGGTTGAGGTTAACCTTTGCGCTGATAGCGATCGGGACCTCGGAGGACACCGGAGCCGTAACCTAAGAGCACCACAGGACCTGTCAGGTGTGATCGCTGACCAGTCTCCATTCTAGGCCGCTCTAAATAAGACAGAATGCTCTCAGAAGCAGTAGGAAAATCCAACCCTCATTTGTAATTAATGGGTTTGCTTTGAGGCAATGCCGTCTGCATCGTGATACGGCCCAAAAGACCTGCCTGAAACTCATTTCCTTTAGTCAGTTGGAAGTAGACTCATTGTAGTATCAGTGCCACAGGGACAGATGCTCAAGGAAACATAGCCCAGGTCACCAGATGCCTGTTCAAGCAGGCCTTTAAATAGACAACAATGCAGTCTACATTTATCTGCAAGTTATTATATGGCTCCTCAGAATGCTGCAGGAAGTTCAGTTGAATTGAATGGGCGATCCCATTATTCAGAGGTCTTGATGATGACTGCTGAAAATTAATAATGACCGATGCCAGTGACAATGTATTTTGTGCTTCTTATTTATCTTTCACATAATTTCCGCAAATAGTCTGTACACTTATTGTAACGGTAATTCATTATAACTGAAAGTCAACAAGTAATATGCTGCTATGCAACACCTGAACAAAGTTATTTTTGCATGAAGAAGTATTTTTCTTATTGAAGCCACGAAACGGCAATAAAATCATAAAAAAACACATATTTTGGAGAAATGTCTTTCATTGTTGAAAAAAACTTGACTTCCTGAGAGTGAAATACAGAGGAAATGTGCATGAGGTCAGGTGGTTTGATTTACTTTTTACACCAAACATTTGACTTCATGTAAACGTCATGTAAACACGAGGGGGTAGAGCTACACTTTTGCTCATTCACTCACCTGTTTTTACACACTGCCAGTTCATCAACATACCTGATTCAACTTTTTAAACTGAGAGAAATGATTGATGTGAGACTGATCATACCTGATAAGCAAAACAACGTACGTCATGTACTTGGTTCTTTCTTCCTCCGGTCACATGACAAAAACTGTGTGTGGTTGCCCAGATACAGGTAGTGGGTCAACTTACCCTCTGGCTCATCTTACCCAACTCTCCCTTACTCTGATTGCAAAAATTGAAATGTTTGATAATGTGACCGACTCACTCTGTTCATGTTCCTGAAGCACTTTCACTGTCGCTCCCTCCCTACTGTGTGATGTGGGTCAGTCGTTAACAAGCAAGAGCAAGAAAGAGGGAGACAGAAAGAGAGACGGAGAGGGGGAGCATGACTCCAAGAGAAGAAGAAGGAGAAGATGGAGAGGCGGTGGGAGGCGTATACCCAACATACGCTCTTTTTTTCCTGCTTTGATAATCTTTCAAAAGCATTTCTCCTTTTTGGCTTAATGGGAGGCAGTGGGAACTGGAGAAATTAAAAATTCTCTACATTTGACGTTTCTTTCCTAAGTGAGTGTAACAAATGTTTTCATAATCCTACACCGCCCCTAACACCCCACCACCCCCCCACCCCCCACCCCAGCCCCCACACACACACACCAGCTGATAGCAGGCACATTAAAGTGCTTTTCCAGTGCGTGTGATGCTGCCTTAACTAGCTCCTGGGGGCATTGTTAGTTATCATTGCCTGCTGCCGCGCCGAGGCCCCAGCCCCGGTGAAAGCAATTTCAGCTTTCCTCCCAATCAGTGGCGCTACACGGGAGAACAAACTGGGCCCCCCGCTCGCCACCGCTGCCCCCACCATGCAGCCACGCCAGTGATCTTATCAGGACTGCTCTCTCTGCCCGCACCGTCCCGTCAGGGCCTGGCCCTTCAAGCACACATCCCCCACCCACCCCAACACACCCCCCACCCCCCACCCCCCCCTCCCTGAAAGACACGGAGCGCCGAGCCTCGGGCTTCCCAGACTCACGCAGATATCCGCAAATTAGATGGAGGGTGGGGGTGGTGGAGGGAAGGAACTCTCCCACCCGACTGAACCCACGGCACAGAGTCGTCAAGCTCCTTCTTCTGTCTGTCTGTGAGTAAGTGAGATGGTGTGAGTGTGTAGCTGTAGAGGGTGAGATGAAGTGTGTTTGTGTGTGTGTGTGTGTGTGAGTGTGTGTCTGTAAGTGCGTGAGGTCAAGAGCTGCCAAAACGACAAAAGTGTCTTTCATGTCAATGTTTTTAACCTCGTGTGACCTTTTTGACCTTATTGGATCATGTCCTTTTGCACATTCCACCTCAAATGAAAAAAAGAGAGTAACTTGTTTACGCCTGCAGGCACTCCCAGCTGTCACGGCTCCGTACATTAGTTCATAATTTACAGCAGAATGTGCAACGTCTGACAGCAGTGTGTGCTGTAAAACAAGACAAAGATAAGTGACATGTGCATCTGTGAATTTTGTCAGAGAGAAAATGACTCCCATCCACTCTCGGTCTCTCTCTTTCTCTCCCTCCCTCCACCTCCCACTCTCTCTCTCTCTCTCCATCTCTATCTTTCTCCCTGTCTGTTGTTCTGAAGGAGGTGAGTGATTTATCTGGTGTCAGATGTCAGATTCTGCAGGTTGACGGAGATGCAGAGCGCTGTCAGGCGCGTGGATTGTGACTTATGGGTCTGCCGAGGGGGGGTGGATTACCCTTGCAGCTCAGCTTAGCGCCTGCTTACCCATTCGGAAGCAAATATGGCATCTCTCAGAATGTGGCACGCTTCCTCCTCCAAGATGAGCCACCCCCCCATACCCCCACCCCCACTTCCAACCTAACACCCCAAGCCTACCCCAGTCCCCCATCTTTGGGAGCGAAGCCACAGGGTGCTCATTGGTGGGGGGGTTCTGTCACATGGCATGTGCTTCACCAGCCTGCTCTCTCCTCTTCACGTCACTTTCTGCTCCTGACATACAGCACGTGAAGCCTGGCGACATTTTCACCAAAGTGCACCCAGCCTGTGGCATTTTGGGTGCCATATGGCATTTATAAATGTTCATTTCACTGATGTATGTTTTTCTTTCTTTGAACTCTTTCGCTCTATCAGTCTTTTTAATGTGGGGGGTAAAGGGGTGGTTGGGACGGCTCCTTTTTTCTTCTATTGTTTCGTACTGAATGTGTCACTGTAAACTTTTCAGTGACTTGCCGGGGACCACTTTCTCACATCTTATCTGATGTGAAAGACAGAGAAAGAGGGAGAGAGGGAGACAGAGACAGACGAGGGGATGTGTAGTGGGCCTCCATCTCTCAGAGAAGAAAGTGGCAGCCCGCCTCGTAGCATGGGCCCACCTCAGCGCTGGGCTTTATCTCGGGGAACCTATGAAATCAAATGCTATAATTGGAGACTCCGGTGCACCTTGCGGTTGGCCGTGCTGATTTCATGCATCTGAAGGTAATCTTGGCTGAGCGCAGTGGGGTCACAGTGCAGGTGGTGCCAGCCGATGTTTGTGATAATCCCACATTGCGGTGTGTAGAAGTAAGTGACCTGCCGCCACGCACAGATAAGACTCCAATTAATCTGCGCTGAATTGCAGTAATGTAAAATAAAGATAATTACTAAAATCACCAGGTTACACTGCTCTGATAGATATTTTGGTTACTCTCTGTTATTGCTGTGAGGAAGATGAAATTAAATGGATTATATCGCTGCCTTTTCAGATGGATTACAACTGCTTTTAAATAACTCGGAGAGCAATTTCATCAGCCGCGCAATTCGAAAAGCTGCTGTCAGACTCAGCATGATTCAAATAGAACTCGCTATCCTCATTTTAATAAAGCCCCTCACCACCTTGCACTCACGCACACGCGCACACACACACACACACACACACACACACACACGCATATAAACACATCACACTGGTTTAGAAGACAGGAGTGAGGCCTTCTAAATCATTCCAGGAGACAGCCAAACAATTAGATACTTGATGGCGATCCAGCATCCGATTTTCATTTTGTTCACAAAGGCGCAAGCAAGGGTTTGCTCAGGGGGGAGGAAAAGAGAACTGACAGGAACTTTGTTTTTGACATGCATCCTCAATAAACCCACGGAGGGGGGGTTGGGTGGGGGGAGCAGGGGCATCATGGAACCATGGGAATCATGTTTTATTTACTGGGCTTGAGGTTTTAGAGGGGTTTTTGTTTTTTAAAGAAAAAAACATTTTGGACGAGTAATCAGAGGCATGCGATGGCAGATTATAATGGCTGGTTATCTGCAGGTCCTCACCAGTGCCTCTGTGTGTGTATGAATGTGTGTGTGTGTGTGTGTGTGTGTGTGTGTGTGTGTGTGTGTGTGTGTGTGTGTGTGTGTGTGTGTGTGTGTGTGTGTGTGTGCGCTGGGAGATTGTGGAGAAGCCAGCATGCCAGGCGCTCAAGGCTGCAGCCCCGCTCGCTCCTTTAAAGCCACGCTGGCACGTAGCCCCCTGTTGGAGCGCAAGCCCGATCGACACTGGATGCAGTCATTACGGCCTCCATTAGAGAAAACATTTCACAAACCCCACATCCACCTACCCACCTCGGCTTCGCTTTTAAAAGCTGTGCCGCGCAGCGCCGAACCGCACCACACGCTGGCGTTCCAAGCCACAGAACCAAGAGGATGAGGGCCCACTCTCTTCATTTTATTTATTTATTCATTTATGTATTTAGAGAAATTTCAGCTGGAGTGTATTCACCTTCCACCCCTCAACCCCCACCCCCTTGTTTCAACGCAAAGAGCTTTTGCATGTTTCCTCTCCTGTGTCTCTCAGGCAGACCTTGGATGACGAGTTAACGCATATGGGTGCCATGTGCCTGAGTGTAAGTGTGTGTGTGTGTGTGTGTGTGTGTGTGTGTGTGTGTGTGTGTGTGCTTGCATGTGTGTGTGTGTGTTTTTCGTGATCTTTCACCCCTCTTTAATTCCTGCTGGGGCGGAGGCTATGTGGGCCGCCTTTATGGGTGAGGTTCACGATAATTGAGGACGTATAAAACATTATTTCATTCCCCCAAAGAAAAGCACAGCGCTGTGGCTCAATTAATTTCCCTTTTATTTCTGGTTCAGGGAGGGAAATGTGGCACAAAGGATATTTGTCTTTTTGATACAGTGCCTCAAGTACTCCGGATATGAATTTAAATGGGAGGTATTGGTGCTATCTGTGTTTTGATCTGAAGTGAAGGCTGCTCCTGGTAACAACACAGCCCCCGATGCTTGTATCTGCGCCTGGCTTCAGCTCAACTGTCTCGGTCTCACTCAGGAAAATGAATGGATGGCCGGATAAGGCTAAAAGATAATGCCAAACAGAAATATATATATGTTTGACTACCCTAACAGCCAGCGGTATTGATTAACGTTGCAGCACGAGGCGTGATTCTATCTCTGTGAATGCAGGGAAGAGAGATAGAAAGAGACAGAGAGAGAGAAAAAGAGAAAGAAAGAAAAAAAGAAAGAAAGAGAGGGAAAACCCACATCTCAGTAAATCCAGAGGTTATGCAAATGAGGATCTGTCACAGTGTTGGGGAAAAAAGGAGAAAAAGAGCTAAGAGGAGAGGAGGGGAAAGAGAGAGAACATCTTTGATCTTACAAAGCCTCTGTTCTGTCGTTTGCTTAATTACCAAATTACACTTATTTGTAGTCCTGAAGCAGGGCGACGTGCGCGTGACGGCTGTGCGTTAGCATCAAGGCAGCAGCCTCACGTCTCCTGGCGTTCACTCCTATTAGAGAGGAAAACGCTCGTTTACAGCCGCCCACACACTTTAATACATACACTGTATGTGACCTAATCTCAGGCACAGCAGTGGCCTGAAGTAGTATATGAAGTCAGCCATCATCATCATCATCATCATCATCATCATCTTCATTACTCCACACTTTCATTCTCTTTGTCTCTCTCTCTCCCTCTCTTTCTTTTTTTCTTTCTTTATCCCATTTTGTGCCCTTTTTTGATTTGCCCGTGCACTGCCCATCCAGGACACCATACCCTCGGCCCTCTCTTGTGCCTGTCACACCCTGGCCCAGTCTGCCAGAGGCAGGGCGTGTGAGGCTAATGAGCGCTCCGCGCGGCGCTGCTCTCCCTCCTCGTGGCACAGGGGCTGGCCGCTGATGATGCAGCTGGCCCCTGGCATGCCATGAGAGGGAGGGGGGTCTAGGGGTCTGGGGGCTGGGGTGGGAAAAGGAATGGCAAAGGCCTCACTGACACTTGCTTTTGTGTATCATATCATTACACCAATCATCTGCATCTCACTTATCTCCTTGGCCTGCTCCCCGACCTGAAGTGGCAGGCCGGCTGGCTGGCCTAGTTAGGGCCTGTGTGTGTGTGCGTGTGTGTGCGCGTGTGTGTGTGTGTGTGTGTGTGTGTGTGTGTGTGTGTGTGTGTGTGTGTGTGTGTGTGTGTGTGTGTGTGTGTGAAATGGCATGATGAAATCATCCTTAACATGGCCAGGCGACAGAGACGGTCTCTGACATGCAACGCAATCAGGCAGCCACATCACACATCACACATCATGCTAGCGGTCCATCCAGCTAAGGGCCTTATAAACGCAAGTTGAGTGTAAGTTGATGTCCTTTTGTTTTTGTCCTTTTTTTTCTTTTTTTTCTTCCTGTTGTTGTTTGGTTGGAGTTGTGTTGTTTTTTCGTTGCTTTCTTTTCAGTCCAGCAACATTTCTTCAGTCGTAGCTGTTTGGCACCTCGTCTTTGCGAGACGGGGGAGGAAGAGGAGGAGGGTGGGTGTTCTCAAGATCTATCTTTTATTCTTGGGTTTCTTCTTTTATTTGCATTCGTTTTTCCCTTTGAATTTTTAAGAGTGAAAAACTATTTCATTTTGTAGTATGTGGTAAACAAGTATGACTAGAACCTTAGACAGAAAGAGAGAGAGAGAGAGAGAGCAAGAGAGAGAGAGAGAAAGAGAGGGAGAGAGGGAGAAAGAGCTTTGTGTGAATAGACACAAGCAGTCCCTTGCCAAGGAGAAGAGAATGTTACAGTTACAGATGAATATTTTAGCAGGCTTCCTTATGTTTGGGCTTTGATAATGTTTTATGTGTCTCTAGGTTAATGCATCACCAGCCCCGTGCTGTTTACAGTCTGACTTCCTGCTGTATTTAAAGTGAATCTAATAATGGACATTGAATGTAATCTATCCCATGACTCTGCATTATTGATGCTCAGTCCTACTCAGACAGCCCTGTCGAGAGGTTAAATGCAATATTTCTGTTGTCATAGAATATTTACCGTCAGCCCATCCGTATTGATTCCTTTTATTTTATTTAATAAATAACTAGATATACTTTGACTCTAAATGTTTAATGTACCAATCAGCTCACAGAGCTGGAAGAAAGAAAAGTAAAACAGGAGTGAGCTGTGAAGTTAGGCGTGTGAATGTGTTTGTGTGTGAGTGAGTATGTGTGTAAGTGTGTGTCTATGTTTGTGTGACAGACAGGGAGTGAGAGAGAGAGAGAAAGAGAGAGAGTGGGAGAGAGAGTGTGTGTGTTTGCCAGTGTATGTGTGTGTTTGGGGGGGGGGGGGGGGGGTTATGGCTGACATTGCTAAGAAATGAAGTGAAATTGGATAATTTACTGCTTGGATGCAGAAGAGTGATGTTCCTCTTCTGCAAATTTACAAGTAAAGTACCTAATAATGCCAGGCAATTAGAAACGACTGCCAGTTAAAAACAGGAGGCGAGCAAGGGGTGGGGGTGGGGGGGTGAGGGTGTGTGTGTGAGGAGGACGGCGTGGTAGCTGGTCTGGATTAGGGTGTGTGTGATCCAGCTTGCGAACGGCAGAGAGGACTTCACTGAAAGGTGGTGTTAGGCAAGTGCCAAGGACAATGCCTTAAATGCCACACTTCAGCGGCAAGAAGGGATTTGTCTCTAATTAATTTTCCGAAGTCATAACCCATCCACTCCCCCCCCCCCCCTCACACACACACACACACACACACACACACACACACACACCACCACACCCACACCACTCCATCCTCTCCTATCTCTTTCCCATACACCCCCTCCCTACCCCCCCCACCCCACCCCACCCCCTTCAGAGAGCCTTCCTGTCGGGAGCGGCTCTGAGAGGCACTCTCCTGTCGCGCTGGCCCTGAGCAAGTGTTCAACATCATTAAAAACATAAAGTGCCATCCTCGGCTCCCACCGCGCGTACGCACACACACACACACACACACACACACACACACACACACACACACACACACACACACACACACACACACACACACACACACACATACACAAGCACACACACACACACACACACAAGCACACACACATGCACACACACACACACACACACACACACACACACACAAACACACACACACACACACACATGCTACCTGCGTCTGGAGCCTGTCAACAGTGAGCTCACTCAGACATAATCGGCGATCTCTCTTTCTGTTGCTCTCCAGGGCCCTCAAGACAACTCCACTGCCCGCCTCACCATCCTCGGCATGAGCAAGCAAGTGGGGTTTTTCTTTGTTGTTTGATTTTCCTCTCATTTCATTAAGGCAGGCCTTTATAGGAGTCAGTGGCCTTTTCAGTCTCTGCCAGTTTGTGAACTATCCTAGAGCTGGCCTGCACTGAATGAGGAGGTTAAGGTGAGCTAACGACAATCCTAGACCAAAAAAATCTCTACCATTTTGTCACACTCTTTTGCTCTCTCTCTTTCTCACTCACACACACACACACACTAACACACACACACACACAAACACGCCCACTCCCCCCCGCCCCCCACACACACACTCCACACACACACACCTCTGTAAGCAGTTTATCAGAGACCTGCCATCTGATCTGAGTGTTTAATGGGGAGGATGGCTGTGGTTCTGGATGACAGCTTTTAATTACCGCCACTGGAATGTCCAGGTTCAGCCCTGCACCAGCCAACGGAGAGGCAGGTAAACCCATGCTGGGGGGGAAAACGCATGGTCGCACTCCTGAGAAACAATCATAAAAACAAGGCAGGGATGACAGGCCACAACACCCTGTCTATATATGTGTGTGTGTGTGTATGTGTGTGTCTGTGCGTGGAGACGGGAACGAAAGACAGAGAGACAAAAAGAAAGAGTCAGGATGACAGAGAGAGAGATGATGAAAAAAGGGTGTGTGTGTCTGCGAGAGGAAGAGAGGGAGAGAGAGAGCCAGGTGCACACAAACACGCAGCTCTGCATGAGTTCATTACCACTCCTCACAGGACCATAAGCATTTGCCCTCTGTTTGTCCGCACCTCCAAAAAAAAAACATCCTCAAAACCAGACCAGCCCCAATGCCTCGAACTACGCTGCAACATACTGGCAACGTCACAACAACGTCCCCCCAATCCCTTCCCACCCGCCGTCCCGCACGCTGTAGATGCCCATCTCAGGCCGAGTAAAAGAGGCCACAGGCAGATTAATTAGTCCCAGCTTGATACGGGAGACAATTAAGAGCCAGGAGTTTGGAGAAGATGAGAGGCGGACGATGGGGATTTCATTACTGGAGGCAGGATGACACAACACCACGGGGAGAGGGGTGAGAGGTCAGGGCAGGCGTGCGGCGTCCGACGGCCATCTGACAGCGCAGTGGCTAGAGCCAGCCTCCCTGAGCCAGTCAAGATGCTAAGCCTTCACCGGTTTCCCTGCGACAGGAAAAGGTCTCGGCCTCAAAGTTTTTAATTGCGCCGAGGACCAAAAAGAATCCCCTTTCTGAGTTTTAAAAAGCACACAAATGTCGATTCAATTTGATTAATTAAGGTATGAAGCCAACCATATGGAATGAGGTATGCCAAAGGACAACAAAAGGAAAAGGCTTCTAAAAAAGAGCCTTTTTTGTTCTCCACAGCAATTACCCAAATCGAGTTTACCAAAACGTTTTGAAAGTGTGCCAGTGTAGTTTTTTAATGGGCCAAATTAAGGAGAGAACCTGCTGGTGCTTCTCGATAATTGAAAGCAACGTCTTGGTGTGTGTGTTTACCTCGAGATGAACACACAGCACAGCGACTGAAGAAAACCCTGGCAAATGCCATCCACCGTTTGCATGGGAACCGAATGTTAGCGCCCGCTGTGAAGGAGGAGTAGCCTGATTCTTGGAGCTCTGCTTGAGGAACACACTCACACGATCCCGCCTCGCCTCCCCGCGAACTGTAAAGACTTGCTTTGACTTCTGTTGTGTTTTCGGTGTGTGTGTGTGTTCTCGGTGTGTGTTCCATATGTTTACTTTGTGTAACCAGGCACTTTCAGAGTGGCTGATATCTCCAGGCCTAATCATTTAACCACAGAAACCACCAACTGCATGACAGCAAGTGTGTGTGCACGTGTGTTAGTGCTTTCTGTATGATGGTGTGTGTACGTGTGTGTGTGTCTGTCCAGGGGCATGAGGCTGTGAGAGCTGTAATAGCCTCAGTAATTAAACAGGAATAACAGAAGCTCTGTCGGCAAAGCTTACCCCCACCCTACACACACACACACACACACACACACACACACACACACACATATTTCTGAGGTGGAGCATGCAGTGTGTCTGGTTCCTCTGCAGTCGCAGGCCGCTGGGCCGCAGATACAGCAGCAGCGGGGAGCAGAGCGGTGTGAACGGTAACACCCAGGACAAATTACACGGCAGGAGAGAGAGAGGGAGAGAGAGAGAGAGAGAGAGAGAGAGAGAGGGGGACAGAGAGAGAGAGAGGGAGGGAGAGAAAAGGGCTCTCTCTGGCGCTTGCTCGTTCGCCTGCCGACTGAGCCTTGGTGGCATCACAGGGGCGGAAAATGACAATTCCCTGAAAAGGTCATACAAGATGCCTGCGCGGCCGATACGAGCTTACAGCCAATCTGACAATCTTAATTCAAATCATGACATTCCCTCCCACCACCCCAACACCCCACGCACACACCCCACCAAAAAAAAATAAGAAAAAAAAAAAATCTCTCAACATTTCCATCCTTCCATGTCGGAGCAGTGCGGTGACCTTTCGCATTTTCAGAACTTCACTGAGTTTTAACAAATGCTAATCAGACCCTTCATTAACAGGGCCTTTCCCCGCACACTAGCAATTTATGCCTTTCACACAGAGGCTTCCAGTCAAATGGGATTTTCTATTATATTTTATTAATATGCATGTATTTTGTATGACTTAGACTGTCTGAAATGGATCTGAGGGAAGGTCTTCGCTGACAGGTTTTATATTGGTCGTAAAAGAGAGTGTGAAATATTATTTTGGGTTATATGCCGTATGTATATTTAATGCTTCTGTGCTTTGTTTGTGAGAGTGTTTGTGTGTGCGTGAAGGGGTGCATCTAAAATATTAGGAGAAAAAAAACAAGATTGATCATGTGTTTGCTCAGAGAATCAAATTGCGTAGTGACAGGTGGATAATACATTTCTACGGCTGAAGAGATCCTTCATGCACAGTAGAATGCGCATTGTGTTGCGTAAGAGGTCACTCTTTATTGTTGCATGGCATGTTACTGAGCTAACAATAGGCTAATTAATGGCAGACAAGCAAAACTGCACCCTGTTGTACATGCAACCGCTGCTCACTCATTATTGGACTGGATGTGATGTGTCCGTGTTGCATTGATGTGTTTGTGTCTTTTTGTTTACATGTGTGCACCTCTAGATGTACTGTGTGAACGTTCTTGTGCATTTGTTTGTTTTTCTGTGTGCATGTCTGTATAGATTTGTGCTTTCATGTGCATGCGGGTACCTACTTGATTTTGTGGTCTGTATATGAGTCTGTGAATGCGTGCATTTGTATTTATGGGTTGTCTCATGTGAAAGTGTATTGTATCTTTGTGCGAGTATGTTGGCTTTTGTGTTTTTTCCTCTATGTCTCTATGTGTGTGTGCTTTTGTGTTAACTGTGTTGGTGTTGAGCGGATGGTTTGTGTATCTGAGTATCTGAGTGTTTGTGTGTATTAATCTGTGTAGGGTATGCATGTTTCAGTGTGTGTTTGCTTGTGGCCTTTGTTTGCAGGTCTCTTCTCTCTGTGTGTGTGTGTGTGTGTGTGTGTGTGTGTGTGTGTGTGTGTGTGTGTGTGTGTGTGTGTTTGCAAGCATCAGTGGAGCGTGGCGGAGTCTGAGAACCGACTGAAAAACACTGACTCATGCAGACAATTGCTCCTCAAGCGCCTATCTGGTGCAATCATGCTCCCTCGCAACGAGCCAGAGCTCCCAATGAAATCCAAACATGAGGGGCGATGATAGCTCCCTTGTCTGCTTGGCGCACCCAGCCTCAGCCCAGGCAAGCCGGCGTAGATAGAGCTTACACTAAGCAGCACAGCCCGCTGACCAGATTAATAGGCAAGATAGATGTATGTACTCACTCATCAATATATCTGTGTATGTGCAAGTGTGTATGTGTGTGTGTGTGCATGTGTGTAGATAGAGCGAGAAAAAGAGAGAGAGAGAGAGAGAGAGAGAGAGAGAGAGAGAGAGAGAGAGAGAGAGAGAGATGGAGCTGGATGAATACTAATGGGAATTAAAATCAAGATGTGTTATGAATTCAGAGTTGCCATGTTGTCGTCCATCTCCTTGGCTCCAGTATCAGGGATCTGTGGAGGGTCGCTAGGCTTTGCCCTGTGATATTGTGGTGTGTTGGTCTCTGCCCTCCTCCCTGCCTGCTGGTGCTGTTCAGTCCTATGAAAGATGAGCCTCATAAGCATTCTGTGTTTGCCTGGGACGGGCAGCCGAAGGTGGTCAGGAAGGCGGGCGGATGGCGAGGCTCCCACACCGCCCCCGGTGTCAGCCTCCACCTCTGTCCTCCAAATGCTCCTTTTTAAGGGGTTAAGGGCCGCCTGATGTCTGGGCTGCCCCTGTTTGCTGGAGACAGGGGACATAGAGAGGTTAACTCCCTCCTCCTCCACCTCCTCTCTTTTTCTATCTCTCTCTCTCTCTCTCTGTCTCTTCTTGCAGACCCACACACTCACTCTCCCTTTCCCTCTCCCACACCCCCACACAGGCGCCTGTGCGATCTCACCACCACGAGCAGCACTTTCTCCTGCTGTAGCGCCAGGGTAAACTTATCAACTCCCAGAAGGTCACCTGCGCTCTCAAGGCTGCTTAGCAAGGTCAGCCTGTAATGAGCTGCACCTACTTTATTTGCGAGGCGGAAGCTCGGAGGGATTAATTGTCCCTGCTCTGTCTCACCCGTGATCTGAGGCCCCTTTGTCAAAATGATCCATGGCTTTCGTCCCTGAGGCCCCCGTTTTCATTATTAAGGTGCATTGCGATCGATAGGAGCATTTTTAACATTGTGCCCTGTAACTTTTATCAATCCTTATTATCTAATGGCCAATACTGGCCCCGTTCAAGGGAGGCCCTATCTGCACATCCGCGGCCTCATGCATTTTTAATTGGAGCTGATTGTGGCATTAACAGCTGAATATGCAGCCAGGCCAGCTCTCCCCCCACAGCGCCAGGCGGGGTCTTAAGAGAGCGTCCGAAATTAAAAGCCTGTGGTGATCAATACAGGGGGCGTCGGCGAGGGGACAGACGGTTTGGACGGGACAGGGCAGGGACGGGGGAGGTGGGGGGGGGGGGAGCATTGTGACGCCAGGCTCTGCTCCTCTTCTCTCCTCTTCCTCTCTTCCCATCCTTCAGCTCTCATCTCTACCTCCCACCTCCATCACTCTACTCCCTCTGTCTCTCATCGCACATCCTTGCAAGTGCAGAAAACATGCAGCTGGAGATATTCAAATTAACTGAGATGAGGAGGTTTTAAAAAGTTTTTAATGCTGCGTTTGAGAGCTTGTGCGAGTTTTTCCTCCTCTCTCTCTGTCTTTGAGAGAAGGAGATAGAAAGCAGCACATCATCCCTGCCTGTGACGCACTGTCAGGAGGCATTTCATGGGCAAATGGCAGGCAAAGCGCTAATTTAAAGCCCCGATCCCGCTCGGCGTGACGCAACAAAGAGAGCGCCCGACAAACAGCTGGCAAGTGGGCAATTACTGCTGACAGAATGCACTTTGAGTCTACATTAGGCTAATTCACTTGACAGTTGCTCAATACAATTCTATAACACGTCTGGATTACGCCGCACATGTGAGGCCCGGATGTGGAGAGTGCATGAAAGTATTTTTAATAATGCATCTTTGAAAATCGCATCAAATGCGATGCATGGAGGAGGCTGAGCACCGTGATCAGAGCAGGCTGGCTGATCTGAGCTCTCACTCAGCCTCTTTGACTAGAGCTTCACTCACTGTGTGGTACTGGGTCACTGTTAGCCCTGAGATACAGCTACGGACCCTTAGCCGCTAAGATGTGTTTGTATGCTCTGCTTCTTGACAGGGCCTTGATGTTTTTTTTTTCATCTTCTACGTTTTCCTTTTTGTCCCGATGTGTGTAATCTGTGCTCTCTACTCGAGCCGGTGGCTCTTTAAATTGTAGATGGGTCCTCCGGTTGATGCTTTTACAGTGCAGGATTTGTAACCTGCTCAGCATGGGAGGCAGGCCCCTATAAGCAAGCACACATACCGGCGCTCGATGAAAAGAGCTCATTAAAACTGTGACTGCACAGACAGATGCCCTCTCCGTCTCTCATCACCCTCTCCCTCCCCTCCTCCTCCTCCTCCATCCTTTCTCTCACTCTCACTCTCACTCGCTCACTCTCCCTCCTCTCTGCTCCAGCTCGGGCCGCAAGCTGGGGCTAATTTGCGAGCGAGTCTGCGGCTGTTGTCCAACAACACATCTCTAATTGTCACTCAGGTTACGGAGTGATTACTTTCTCCCCTCACTCTCTTCCTGGAGCGCTAAAAAATACATGAGATCTTTGTCACTCAAACGGTTGCACATTCTCGTGGGCCTCCATCAGAAAAGGAATGGTGGGCGGTTGGGATGGGGGGGGGGGGCTGGCATATATTATGAAACACAGCGGGAGTGACGATGGCGAGTGGTCTCGGCTCCTTTTAATTTCCGACGCAGCGCCGGACACATGCTAATGCACCAGTTCCAATATAGATTTATGTGTAATACAAAGTTTAGGTTCTAATTACTCTCGGCGGTATCGGAGAGGCTTAAGGCCTGTCTGCAGTGTCTCTGGCCACTAATACCCTTTCCCCTCCTCCTCCCACCTTTCTCGTTTGTGATGAGGAAGGCATTAGTTTAAGTTCACAGCAGATTAGGCCTCCAGACATTTCTGTTGTATTATGAAGCACAGTTAGCTCACAGTGAGCTCTCCTCAGATTGGAGATCTGTTTTCTTTTGTGTGTGTAGCTGGAAGAGAGATTAATAAATGCCATTATGTGCATGTGTGCATGTGTGTGTGTGTGTGTGTGTGTGTGTGTGTGTCTGTCTGAGAGAGCGTTTGATTACCGGAAAAGGCATATCTGTGGGTTTGCCTTGACTGCTGGGTCTACAAAAGAGTTTTGGCATTGTCTTTTTAATCCATGCTCAAAATATACCTCCTTCCTCCCAATTATTACCACTGCTTAACTACAACACATTTTCTACTGTATTGTCCCCTCATTTGATTGTTCACCCATAAATGAGTAATTTAAGGCCTTGCATAATCCAGTCTTGCTATAGACATACCCAAATAGCAATTGGCTCTTTGTTGTGAAGTTCATTCCTATATCTGGGGATATACATCATCTCAGATAAGCCCAGCAACAATAACACCACTGCTTTCAGAACGGGGCCTGCCAAAGCAGCATCACTAGCTGGCATTTCCAAACTCAAAACTGACCCTTCAAGGCCAGTAAGTGGTTGGGTATGAGCAACGGGACCATCTGAGAGAAAGAAAGTGTTGCGGTTAAGTTAATGTGTGTCGTCGTCCCCCCTCCCCATCTCTCTTTCTCTCTCTCCCATCAATTTGCATAATGATTCTTGGTTTGGAAGCATGGCAAGAGGGGAAAATGGAAAGTCTAAAAAGCGATAGCACTGTGGCTACATTAGCCCCGCTCAGACCCAGGCGCTCATTAGAGCCGCTAAGTGTTTTAGTGGTGAATATGATTTGGCTTAACGAGATTGGCAGAGCCTCCTGTATGTTTTGAGAGGCCAGGCAGCCCCTATCCACAGAAGGTTATCCATTATTAAGGGCTGGGGATGGGGGTGGGAGTGGGTCTGCCTGCGTAGGGGCCCCAGGAGATGGGGCTCTGCTGGAGGCTTCCAGAGGTGCTTTTCCACCCTCCCTTCATCCCTCCTTCTCTTCCTCCTTTCCTCTTCTCCATGCATCTGTTCTTCCTGCTGCTGTCTGTCTCAGGTGAGAAAGACTCCAGAGTGCAGCTGTGAGAGAGGAAGAGGAGAAAGAGAGAGTGAGTGAAAGAAAAGGGGAAGGGAGATGAAGAGCAGAGTTGAGGTTT
>NC_045157.1:21859956-21957456 GCF_900700415.2 Clupea harengus
GGAGGACACAGACACTTGATTCTGGAGAAGCAATCAGTCTGTGAGGGGTTTAATGCACTGCCTTGGGTCTGAGCCACCGCAATTGGGTTTGATAACCGTGTCATTACAAGAGGAGGGCGTCTGGAGGTCTTCGGCGGCCAGGGATTAGAGTTAGGGGGATGGGAGGAGTAGGTGTGTTTATGCGTGTGTGTGTGTGTGTGTGTGGCTGTGCATATGGGCACGCATGTGGAGTCTTTTTGTATGTATGCATGCACATGTGATCAATACTTGGGCAATATTTTGTTGCGCTTGAGTGTCTGCATGCGTATTGAGGTGTGTGTAGGTGTGCATGACTGTGTGTGTGTGTGAGTGTGAGTCGCATTTGCACCAGTGTCCTACAGAGCCGGAAACTCCTCATCCTCTTCCTCTGTCATTACCCTCTTTGACAGTTCACTTCAGTCAAGGGCCTGGGCTGGAGCACGGCTCTCTCAAAGACAACAGGTCTCTCCTTACACTGCCTGTGGAGGGTCTCAGATTGGACACCATTCACCAGCTCTTGTCAGGATGGAGGACGATCTTTAGGCAAAGCAGCCACTCAGTGATAAACATCAGTCTGAGAAGTTCAAAAAACAACCAGGATACGCTGTTTAGGAATATGTGGAGATTGGCAGTCATATTTTTTGTGTGTAAATTGTTTATGTAAAGGGTTGGGGTGAGAGCCTAGAGTTGAAGTCACTGTCCTCTGTTACACTAAGTGAGGCTATGTGTGTTAATGGTGGAGATGTGTTGGTGACGCAATCTGACATGAGCTGTACAACTAGTCTTACTGCCAGGAGTTGTCATTGGTATCCCAGGATGCCGAGCGGGAAGCCACCGCCATTTTTGCCGCAGTGCTGCTTTGATTAGCGGCCTCCATGAAAATGCATGGCCCCGGCTCTCAAAGAAAACCGGGGGAGTCGCTACCTGTCAGGAAACCCACAAACAAGGCTACTTACGAGCGCGGTGCAGCTGCATATTTTAAAGGCTAATGCATCCAGACGTTCTGTTGCGCAGGGCCTCTGCAAATCCCTGAAGACCCCTCCCCTTCCTATCCACCACCCCACTACCCCACCCCCGTCTTCTACTCATCCTAACCCCCCCCCCCCCACCCTCCTCTGTCCCTTGGGGGCACCCAATTGTGTCCCAGGACACATAGAGGAGGAGGTGAGCAGCAGCCCACCCCGAACACAGATCAGGGACAGAACACTTTCCTAACGGCACAACAAAGCAAATCCCTGGCAGATGCTGTGAATACCCAAAAAGGTCGGGGGAAAAAAATAACACAGCCCCCTTGCAAACACAAACACCAGCGTATATAAATGAATAACAGCCGTGTGAGCAGGTAAATAAATAAATAATGTATATGCAAGAGCTAATTAAACCTGTTTATTCCTGTTATCATATGCTGCCCTCTTTTCTCCCCCCCCTTCCCAATTCCAACCACCTCTACATTCACACACACACACACACACCCCACATTCACACACACACCTCCTCAACCCCCCCCCCCCACACACACACACACACACCACCACTTGAGCCATGAATCATTAAGTGGTTGCTAAATTGGTCTCTGGGGCTGTGGCAATGGCGCAGGGGCGGTCAGCGGCTGTCTGGCAGAAGGCAGGTGCGCTGGGGACGGACCCATGATACCCCCCCCCCCCCCAACCAAACCCTCTCCTTGGCCACGAACGACAGCCAAGGCGTGACGGAGAGAAGAGAGGAGAGGAGAGAGGAGGAGCGGAGGAAAGGAGAGGTGGGTGTCATGCTGCGAGGCCGACATCCGGCAGAGGGGCAGCGGGAGCGGCAGGAGTGGCAGCAGCAGCCGCAGCGGAGGGGCTGACAGGCCGGGGGCCGTCACACGCCTCCCGCCTCGCCTCTGATTAATGAGGGCATTTGAAAGACAATTAGCGGGAGCAGATTTGCCTTCACCCGCCTTATCAATCAGGGTCCCTTTAATTCAAAGTGTAGCACCCCCTGTCACAGAAAGAGTGTATCAGCACTGCAGCCTGCCAAGGCAGGGACAAGCAAACAGAGGCATGGAGGAGAGGAAAGGGTGGGGTTGGGGAGAGAGAGGGATAGCGGGATTGACTGCAGCCTTATAAACGACAAAACCTAAAGGTACTTCCCACTGATGTTCAACCGTGGCGCGGCTCTTTTAAAAACAGCCTCCATGGATCCCTGAGCAGGACACGAGTTGTCTTTTTATTGATGAAAGCAATGAAAACAGTGTCTCGTTAAAGCTGGCCGTATATCATTAAAGGCATTAGAAATGAAGTGAGATATATAAAGCTAGTTTTTTCTCCTTTCCAACTCCCCACCGTCCTGTGGTTAGGTCCAATAAAACATTGACATTTAACTTTTTTAAGACGCGTAATTATTCTATAATGATCCCAAATTGTGAACATAAATCATGTGTGGCGGAGTGTACCCAGTGCAGGAAGAAGCTGTGCATTCATTCAGACTCCTTGTGCTTTGATGAGAGCGGTAGGCTTGAAGTAAGAGAGAGAGAGAGAGAGAGCTAGAGAGAGAAAGTGTGAGAGAGAGAGAGTGATAGAGAAAGAAAGAGAGTCCTTCGTTTGCATTAAAGTGGCTCCTTTTTAAAAGGAGAAACTGACAGTCATAAAGGTCGATATACGAGAGATATTTCCTCTGGCTCCTGACAGCCCTCAGAGTACTCTACAAATATACATATCAAGACTTTACCTTCTGCACACAGACACTTCCTCTGCCTACTGCAGCTCTGTGCACAATTACACTTGTCAATCACTTGAACCCAAATTATTTGAACCACTGGAGAAATGATGTAGACCCACTGAAGCGTTTAAGGGTAGAAAAAGGGGAGACGGGGGAAAAAAAGATATGTTTTTATAAATCTGGAACAAGCAAGTAAAGAGCCGTCTCTATTGATCTTGCCGGTGGTAAATAAAACAAGTGCGATGGTGAGAAGAAACTAACACAAGGCAGTAGACAGCACTAGGGGGAGAGAAATCAATAGTTTTCCTAACTCAGTGGGCTTTGCTGGGCAGGCTATTCTCTCTGGGAGAGACTGTCTGGAGAGGGGATTGGAGAGGCAGGAGGGGAGATGGGGGCTGGGGGTGGGGGTTGTGCTGGCTGTGGGGGTTGGTGGTGGCTGTGAGGGTCACAGATTCACTAATTTCCACACATCTATGGGAGCAGGCTGGAGGAGTGCGGATCTTATGCACTTAGCCTCAAACCATGCGCCGCTAGTGCAGGCTCTTGAAGGGCATGTACATTAGCATCTCATCTGAGAAATGTCAGCTAGCCTCTTAGAAAGAGCCAGGATGGAAGATGCCAGACATTTAAATGCACCATCAGACCATTTATCCACTGGCATCCTTTCGAATGGCTTCCGGAGTCCACAAAGACACTCACACAGGTGAGCATCGTTTAGAAACGACACAGGCTTGGAAGGAATGCCTTAATGGTGGTCTGTGTGAAGGCCGCATCCATGTGAACTTTGGATGAAAGCGGTTTTGTGGGGAGGCACTGGCCCTGAATGAAGAAGGAGCAGAACTGTCTGCGGAGGGAAATCGGGTCGACATAGATAGGGTGCTTAGCACACACACACACTCCTGCCCTGGTGTGACGTGTTTATAACTTTGTGCAAATGAGAGTGGAGGGAGAGGCTTCGCTTAGCAGTCCGCTAATATAATTAGTGACGATCCTTGACTCTTGCGAAATCAAGTGTTTCACATGATGTTTGTAGTAAATAATGGAGAATTCAGCTAGCCTCTTAGAAAGAGCCAGGATGGAAGATGCCAGACATTTAAATGCACCATCAGACCATTTATCCACTGGCATTTGTAGTAAATAATGGAGAATTCAGCTAGCCTCTTAGAAAGAGCCAGGATGGAAGATGCCAGACATTTAAATGCACCATCAGACCATTTATCCACTGGCATCCTTTCGAATGGCTTCCGGAGTCCACAAAGACACTCACACAGGTGAGCATCGTTTAGAAACGACACAGGCTTGGAAGGAATGCCTTAATGGTGGTCTGTGTGAAGGCCGCATCCATGTGAACTTTGGATGAAAGCGGTTTTGTGGGGAGGCACTGGCCCTGAATGAAGAAGGAGCAGAACTGTCTGCGGAGGGAAATCGGGTCGACATAGATAGGGTGCTTAGCACACACACACACTCCTGCCCTGGTGTGACGTGTTTATAACTTTGTGCAAATGAGAGTGGAGGGAGAGGCTTCGCTTAGCAGTCCGCTAATATAATTAGTGACGATCCTTGACTCTTGCGAAATCAAGTGTTTCACATGATGTTTGTAGTAAATAATGGAGAATTCAGCTAGCCTCTTAGAAAGAGCCAGGATGGAAGATGCCAGACATTTAAATGCACCATCAGACCATTTATCCACTGGCATTTGTAGTAAATAATGGAGAATTCAGCTAGCCTCTTAGAAAGAGCCAGGATGGAAGATGCCAGACATTTAAATGCACCATCAGACCATTTATCCACTGGCATCCTTTCGAATGGCTTCCGGAGTCCACAAAGACACTCACACAGGTGAGCATCGTTTAGAAACGACACAGGCTTGGAAGGAATGCCTTAATGGTGGTCTGTGTGAAGGCCGCATCCATGTGAACTTTGGATGAAAGCGGTTTTGTGGGGAGGCACTGGCCCTGAATGAAGAAGGAGCAGACATCACGTGCGCTTTAAAAGAGACATTAGGCCTGGAGGGGTGGGCTGGCGCTAGCGGCGGGTGCTGTGGCGCTAACTCGCTCTCCCTTGAGAGAGACCAGGCTAGCTTTGAGAAGCCACGCGGGCTGCCCTCTATTTCCCATTAGCCGTTTATTTCACGGGGAATTTGCTTCCTGCATGCCGTAATTGCTATGTAGGCGCCTCCCAACGCTGGCGTGCATTAAAATTTCCAGGGTGCTTTTTTTTTCTGCTTCATGTGACCGCAAGATGCATAAATTACCCTTTAAACAGCACGTAACTTGATGATAATTCTCCATTATTTACTACAAACATCATGTGAAACACTTGATTTCGCAAGAGTCAAGGATCGTCACTAATTATATTAGCGGACTGCTAAGCGAAGCCTCTCCCTCCACTCTCATTTGCACAAAGTTATAAACACGTCACACCAGGGCAGGAGTGTGTGTGTGTGCTAAGCACCCTATCTATTCTCCATCATTCCATTTCACTCTTTCTCCAGTTCTCTCTCTCTCTCTCTCTTGCCTTCACCATATAAGTGAGTGTGAAATGTGGAAGACAGCTCTACATTAGTTGCATGATGACATGAGCTGCTCCTCGTCTATGACTGGTCATTTATTCCTTTCTTTTAATGATTTCCGTGAGCACACATGTGCCATATGTGTCACTAGGACACATCTGGGAAGTGACCACATCACTCATCTCTCCTCACTGTAGACCAGTCGGTGCTAAGTAGCCTAACATGTTCTGCGCACAATGTCTCCACAGCAAAGCAAAAACTGTTCAGACTCGGTCTCCAAGATGTTTTCTTGGTTGTTTTGTGTAACTAGGAGCCAGTAGGGTGTGTACGTGTATTTAGTTTCATAATAGATGTTTGTTATTGCAGCGGGGGTAGAAAAAAAAGAGGCAGATAATTTTACCTTTTGAGTAATGAGGGTAGGATAGAGCAGCTTGTTTCGGCCGCTTCTCTCATAACTTTTCCGGGGTCCAGTTACCGCAAATTAGTAATCCATTGTGTGTTTGGAATTCCAGACACGGGGTATTGAATGACGAGGGGAAAAAAAAGATTTTTGCAATAAAGCCTGGAGTGGGGGCCAAACTGGAGGGCATAATGATATTCATTTTCAAACAGGAGAACATTCTAATGGGCAATTAAGACGATCAAGCCTGCCAAGCTACACGTGAAAAACGGTGAGCTGGTGCCAGCGATTACATGTGCCCCCCCCCCCAACATACACACTTCCCTACTCTCCCACCCGCTGTACATTCTCCTGGCCAAAGCTTTGTCTTACATGTGTGTGCATAAGAAGCAGGAAGTCGACAGGGAGAGAGAGAGGGAGAGAAAGAGAGAGAGCGGTAGAGAGAGAGAGGAGGAGGTGAGTGGGAAGCAGTTGGAGGCTCCAAAAGCATAGTATAATTGAACTTTCCACATTATTTCTCCCTAATATGTGCTGCCACTTGGTCTCATTAGCGGAATGATGTGCTCTCCAGTTCTGGAATGAACTCTTTGCCCGAGTAATTAAAGCGGCCCCAAAGTTTCCAGTCCTTTGTTTAAAGAATTCGTCCTTGTGCTCTCCATGCCCCATCAGCTGCCTAATTAGCAGGGCCTTTTGTGTGATTAAAAATTCTCACAGAGATTCCATTGGATATTTTCCTGTGTTAATGAGTGTTTGTGGACAGCTGGGGGAGGGCGCCGGCTCCCTCCTCACCGGACCTCCTGCGCGCCGGGCAGACCTCTGTCAGGGCCCAGGAGTGAGCGCTGTCATTTCCGTAATGGGCATGGAAAACTGGCGAAAGACAAAAAAAAAAAGAAAAGAAAAAAGCCCTCAACCAACCCCCGGGCCCCCATAGGGATGGAAATGCCTTGAAATATAAATGAGGATGAATATTCATATTTTTTTCTCCGATAAAAGTGCTGAGTATTAATATACATGTCTGTCAGTTTGAGCGGCACACACACACACACACACACACACATGCCCCATCACACACACACACACACACACACCACCTCACCTTCCACCCTCCCCCAACCCCTCTGGAACTTGGCTTGAGCGCTACTGTCTGCCCATTAATGCGCCCCTGGCTTCATTTGCTATTATCCTCAGGTTCTTTTTACTCCCTAACGTCGGGGTCACCCCTCTCCACTGAGAATTACCCACTGGAAGCTTTTCCTTTTGTAACATTTCTCTCCACTTAGTGAGTGAGAGAAAGGGCTGAGAGAGAAGCACAGAGCCGTTTAATGAAGCCCTCTCGGAAGTAAGGAAAGCGGGGGTCAGCTCACATAAAAGGACACTGGGCAGCCAGTGTGTGCAATTGGAGGAGCTGGAATCTGGAGAGGGATGGGGGGGTGGTGGGGTTGGGTCTGAGCTTTTGGATGAACAGCCGTGGAAAGAGCTGTGGCCTGGGCTGGTCAGCCTTGCTTGTTTTTTTGCAGGGCGTCTCCTTCGGCAGCTGTTCCAACGTCTCACTTGTGACTTCTCGAGAAATAATTGCCCACAAGATGAGAAGGCGCCATATAATTAGGCCATGTGAAGTGTTCAGTTATCAACGACTGGAAAAGGACTGCTGAGTTCCTGCTTTTTTTTTTTTTACATGTAGTATCACTTTTAAAGTTGCATCTGTGTGAAATTAAGAAATGTAAAGTGCTAAAAAACTTAATTCCCCCGAACAAGAGCAGACAATATCGTGTATGGCCTCTGATGTGAGTGTGTGTGTGTGTGTGTGTGTGTGTGTGTGTGTGTGTGTGTGTGTGTGTGTGTGTGTGTGTGTGTGTGTGTGTGCACGTGTGTGTGTCTGTTCAAGAAGCGAGACTGTGTAAGTGTAGGGGGCCGGGGGCTGCCTGCGAATCGAAGCTGCGATAAGGACTTGGCACAGATGAGGAGAAACGGTTGAACCGAGCCATTGTGGGGGAAGTTTAATTACGGCGCAGGGGCGATGGACAGATTTCTGTAGACATCATTATAAACAGAGGGGAGCATAATGAGAAGGCCTGTCTGATTATATTTCTATTTAAAGAAGCACATCTTCCAGTGAACACAGCGCCGGCCTAATGATAGGAGCCTCTCACTGCGCGCCTTCACACCTGAAAGGACGAGAGTTTTGCCTTGGAAACAAAAACCCATTGAAACGTAATTGAACCAAAAAAAGGGGGAAAGATATGATGTCTGACTTTGATCTCGTGTGATTTCATGAAAGGAGCCCGAATGTGTTTGCCTCAATTTACCCTGCAGGGGAGAGTGAGGAAATTAGATTAATAATCAAACAGTATATCTGACCGAGGTGTAGCCTTAATTGCCTGGCTGCGTGGGTTGGTTTGTTGACACACACACACATACACACACACACACACACACACACACACACACACACAGACAAGCATACACACACCAATATTCACTCCCATGCCATGGGCTCACTCAGTTATTCCACACCATTCACACCGTCCCTCTTCCTGCTAGTCTATACAGTTGGCTCCTTACTCCCTTCACTGAGTGGCCACGGAGATAAAGCTGTGTCGTCCCAGTGAGAGAGCTTCACCACTGTCCCCGTACCCTTAGAACACGCAGGCACCTCAGAAACTTTCCTTGAGTGCCTGCGGAGTTCAGAGTTCCACCTTAACTTGGACAAAAAAGTCAGAGTCCCCTCCATTTCTCCTTTCATCTGATAATTTGTTTGTTTTTAATTAAAAATCAAATATGTGTGTGTGAGGGGGTCTTTTTTCTCTCTCTCCCTCTCCCTCGGAACCTGGCAGCTCAGGCCGCTCTGGCCGGCGACTTGGGGATATCTAATAAGCCGCAGTGCTAAATGTTGTTTCATTAGGTGTGAAAGGGGCCGATAACTCAATAGCCCTCAGCCAAACATCCCCCTGGCGCTGGCTGTCTGCTCACTTAATCTGTTTTTCATTCCGTCTGGCGAGCCGAGGGGCTGCCGAGCTCAGCCTCACAGCTCCAGCTCCAGCTCTAGCTCCAAAACTCAGTGGCTCCGGACACTCAGCACCAGCAATGAGCACGCACCGCCACCCACACTCACACACACCACACACACACACACACACACACCACACTAAAAGTCAAGCATGGAGAGGGGGAGACAGCAGGGGTGCATGGGAAGCAGTGACGACTCAAGCTTATATGGTGCCCTGGGTGACCCCCCCCCCCCCCCCCAACCAAAAAACTGTATACACACATAATCATAATATTTAAAACTATAGAAATATAAACATATATAGGAAAGTAAGACTCATAAATACCAAAAAGAGGTAACAAAGTCAAATGGAAACAAATTCAAGTTTATAAATGTAAATAAAGATGAGAATTTAATTATTACACTGTTACCCTATTTGGTCACCCACCTCGTAATGAGTGGGAGACATTCCCAGTCTGGGAAAACTAAAATCAGGGCGACACTCCGGCGACACTCCCCACTCCGACAAGGTTCATTGACCCACGCGGTGACATGATACTGTATAATTGACACGACGCGTATATGAGCAATAGAGAACTGATTGCGCAAATGTCACCATTCCAATTTTTTTTTGGTGCGGGTGCCCGTGCCGCCCCCAACAGGATGTTGCCCATACCTAGATCCGCCACTGCTGGGGAGTAGGCCTAAAGCAGGATGCAGTTTTGTGTAGGGTGGAGTGTGTGTGTGTATATGTCTGTGTGACTTGAGGGTCAGTGCGTGTGCGTTATGAAGTGGATGTGTGTACTGTATGTGAGCCCCCTCCATTTATTCCAACAGGGGTCTAGTCCTGTCTAGTCCTGTCTAGTCCTGTGTCATGATCCCATCCAACCTCTCCTATCATATAACTCTGTAAAGCGCTTTGAAACTATTTGATTGTTTTGGCGCTATATAAATTGAATTGAATTGAATTGAATGACTCCATGCACTACTGTTGGCCTAGAGTAGTGTAGTGGTGAGGCTGAGGAGGACATGAGTGCAGCTGGATATGCCAGATGCAGTATGAACTGCAGATCTCCTCTGATGTTAGGGAGGAAAACTGGGAGTTGGCTGAGCTCATAGTGCTGACTTGAGATTATAAAAGGTCATAGAGGATCGTAGCAAATCAAGCCATGCTTCTCCATTAAGAGAGAGTGAGAAGCAGCATACCCGTTGTTACCGCCTGTCTGTCGCCAGCCAGTATAATGATATCTGTGCTTCTGAACTGGTGAGCTGAGACACAGAAAATGAGAGGACCGAGGGATAGAGTGAGAGACAGAATGAAAAAAAAGAAAGAAAGAAAGAGAGTGAGAGAGGGAGAAAGAGAAAACAAATCCTACATAGAGCCATAGCCTACCCGTCTCCAACCCCCCTCACCTGCCGTTGACAGGCCCAATGCCTCCCGTCTCCTGTTCTCCTAACATATACTGTATATATATCTTTTTTTACTCATTATAGATAATAACGGGGTCTAATTTGTTCAGTGAGAGCTGTGCTATGATAGAGAGTGCTCCCCCACATCACCCTCTCCCTCTCCTCCCCACCGAACTCCTCTCCGTTCGACAGAGATGACTTCTGAGACTCTTAATAAGGGGACAAGTGTGCCTGCCTGTACGGAACTACATCAAAACCACTAATCCTTGCAGATTGGTGCCGCCCACTGATTTAGACTGTCATTATGTGTTTCATAAACGTTCCACTCTGAGGTTTTATGCCGGTAGAGAAGTCTGAAGTGGGGGGTGAGCGAGAAGGTGAGAGAGAAAGAGAGAGGGAGAGAGAGAAAAGGGGAGTGAGGCAGCGGATGAATGGAAGGTATAAATGTTCTCTTCAGCCTTTCTTCTTCTCTTTATGGCAAGTTTAACGGCAATGGCGGCGGTAGTTTGAAGACAGCGCGGCTAGCGCGAATGGCTCAGTTCCACCTGAGATAAGAAGCCCATTTTCAGCCCCGTGCCAACGATAGCAGTGTGGAGATGGAGATGGTGATGATGATCGTGATGGCGATGATGACGAGGGTGGCCGTTTTGGCTCAGCTTGTATTTCTCTATTCCCTGTAATCTGACTGGGTTTAAGGACTGGAATCGCACTGCAGACATTCAGCCCATCATAGCTAATTGACCAGAAGGGACAATGCCTGCAGTGAAACTCAATTGTGACAGCCCACACTTGGGCCCGGTGTAGAGCAGAGCATAAAGCCTCTAGCGTAATATGGCCACTCAGAGGCTCTGACAGCTCAGTTACAGATGACATTTTTTTTTAAAGAACAAGCCAAAGAAGAAGTGTCCAATGACACTTAAATCTCACAGCTAAGGAATGGAGCATTGGGTTCAGGTGTTCAGATTTGTGTGGGTTCCTTTTAGAATGCTTCAACTCCCATTGCCACCAGTTGAGCAAATGTACCAGCGGTTCTGTAAGGGCCCCATTTGTATGGGTGACTGGAGGCTCCTACTGCGGACCCCTACCAGGTCAAGCAGTGCGTGAAGCCGAATGATGCTTTCTGTCCACCAGCTCATTTTTCCTCTCTCTCCAATTAGTGTGATTCATTTCAATAACTGAGCTAATTACAAATGGAGTTTTATCTATTTCTCGCTTTCATACTTGGATGTTATTTGTGCGAGTTCCACATGAAGGTCCTTGGCCAGTAGTTTCATGTGTTTAATTTGCCTTGTCAGTGGCTGGTAGCAGAGGGGGGTTGCTAACAGGATTTCAGTGCTGTCCTCCCAGTTGCACCAACCACAGTTAAGCTGCCTGTAGCATTTCAGGCTAGCGCATTAAATATGGCTGAAGCAATTCTTGGCCAAAAATTAAATGTCTAATTAAATATAATTAAACTCGTAATTGTTTTTTAGCAGCTAGTAACACTTGTGTTTTAAAGTGCCTCTAGGAGCTCTGGGCTAACTGCACACATTTTTCCTGACTGTGTGACCATGAAGCAGGCCAGGAACTGAGAGAGGCATTTGGAAAATGTTCACAGAAAAAAAAGGGAGGATGGCTGTTTGAAATGGACTCCTCTATTTTTCATGAACAAGGTCACTTATCAGTGACCGGAAAGTCACCAAGTTCTCTTCATCAATTTAATAAGGATTCAAAGTAGAAAAATAGTATGGTCATTTCTTTGTAATACACCCCTGGGCTTTTTATTATGACTTCATTTCCCGTTGTAATATTGGAACGTCGCTATAATTGTAAAAGTGTAATAGACTCTAATAGAATTTCATTTTGAACCCTGAATGGTCCATGCCATCTCTGCTCAATTTGAGTAGAATAATGATTTTTAATGTCCACACATGGCTTCCTGTGACCTTATTCAATCTCAGGGCTGATCAGGAAATATATTGATTCAATTACAGGCTGATGACAAGCGAACTGAGGAGGGGAGTGAAAAAAGGTCAGCATATATTCGAAAATGTAAATCTTAACAATGTCTTTTGGGTTCGCTGCGAGGGAGGAGGGAAAGCCATTAGGAAATGGCATTTGGGTCTGGCAACATCAGGCCCTTGCCTTGCTTTTTCATCTCAATCTCAGGCAAATGGGTATTGTTAGGCTGCTCGATGGAAAAGGTGTGGATTAAGTTTCTCATTATCTGCTGATGAAAAATGTAACTAGATGAAACCATTTGGTGAGCATAGCCTCTTTATTGTAAGTCACAATGCAAGTAGAAAAATGGTGTGCTCTTTCGTTCTCTTATTCACCATACTGTTTCTTGTCTCCCGACGACAACAATGTCATCTGTGGTTTTGCTTGTGTGTATGTGTGTGTATGTGTGTGTGTGTGTGAGAGAGAGAAAGAGTCAAAGTGTGTGTTTCTGTGTGAGCAAGTGTAAGTGTGTGTAAGAGAGTGTGAGAGTGTGTGTGTCCGGGGTGTCTGCATGTGCGGGTGTTGTGTGTTTTCCCTGAGCTCTTTCTGACATTTAATGATACGGTAAATTCAAAAATGAAATGAAGTGCTCAGATTCATCTGTGAGCAAATTACATGCAGATCACAACGTCTGCTAATTCTTAGTTTGGTCATTAAAAACTCATTAAAATTAAATTGTTCATTTGCATACCTCTGTGTGTTGCATCATAAATTATTAATTGAAAATAAATAAATGAATGCAGTTTAGAAAATAAGTGGTGTGGCACATGCACCTGCAGAGATGTTTTGATTGTGTTTTTCTCCCCTCTGTTGACATTGAAGAGGAAGAAGGAGTTGAAAAGTGTATTTGCACATCTTATCCTTTCTCTCGGCACTTCCCAAGAGCACCCACACACCGTCAATACAAATAGTTTTAAACAAAGCAGGGGAAGGGAAGAAAAAGGCATTCTTATTCAAACCAGAGAACCAAGGCTGCAGACTGTCAAAAAATCTGGCCTGTTCTGAAGACAGTTCTGAATGTGCCTGAATCACACTCCTCCCTGCGTGCCAGGATGTAGACCCTCAACGTTTCTAATGCAAGACCCTGATGGATGGAGTATTTTTTCATACTATTTTAACACCAACTGGGTAGATTTCCCCATTTGTTTTCATTTTCTTCCATCTAATCAAATTGGCTCTCCTAATAGCATTGCTTGACTGGCAAATTATGGATGAATTGACCTCAATTTTAGTACACATAGCAATACTCTCAACCAGGGGAGGAATCAGTCATGGAGGGGGATGCTGCATATAAACACAAGCATAATTCTGCTTCATTATGGCACTTAGCGTCATTATTCCGCACGGACAGGTTTAACCCGTCGCCATGTTTTTCAAGTGCACTCTTTCTCCAACACCTCGCTTTCCATTGTTTTACTGCTTTTCTTTTTTCTCCAGTTAGCGAAAGGCTCGGTAATTGCAGGTGCCCGTTTTTTCCCCCTTTCCTGTGGAATCACTTCATTAATTAAACGGGATTGGAAAAGGTTCTGAGCTAATGGATTACAGCGGGGCAGAGAGGCGCGGTCTTGTGTGCTGGAGGTCACTTTTCATTTGCTGCCCATGTCAAGCGACTAGCGGTGAGGGCCTCTGAGGCTGGCCAATCAATGTCTCCGTGCCGTGGACCTCGAATGAATCCATTAAAGTTATGCGGATGCATCCTGCTCAGGAAGGAGAGAGAAAAGAGAGAGAGAGAGAGAGAGAGAGAAAAGAGAGAGAGCGAGAGAGAAAGAGGATGAGAGAGATAGAGGAAGAGAGAGAAAGTCTCTTGATACCTCTGATAGAAATTAGCCATGAATTAGGAGAGAAGCTGGCTGGTCCTGGAAGCTGGCCAAGGCAGAATTAATAGGCCATCAGAGCCTTTCGTGTGTTAAATCCCATTTGTTCGCCGCATTTTTATGAAAGTTCCCCCCCCCCCCCTCCCTTCCTCCACTGCCTCTCTCTCTGGGCCTGGTGTGGGACCTCCATGTTCACACACCACAATCATTAAATACACTTCCGCTCAGAGGAGACAGGGAGGAGAAGGGAGGGGAAGGGAGGGACGCTGAGGAGCTCTGCCTGGGCTCGTCCTCTGGCTCCTGAAGGACACTGTGGGACGGACAAGGCGACGGACACGGTTGGGGGTGGGGCTTAAGGACATCTTGGCTGTGACCTCGGAGTCATCTACACGCCTTTGTTCTGGACAAGAATATGCAGCGCTCAGCCTCCATCTTTGTGTTTGCCATGAAAATAAACACAATCCCTCAGATGCCCTTACTCATCAGGACATGAGCTTTTACTCTTCGGGTTTCTGAAGCACGTCTCTGGCGCCTAGATCGTTATTTCCTGCATGCTTGGAAACGCACAGTTGCACATGAGATAATTATTAGATATATTCTTTACCTCCCAAGTAATGGTTTTTGGCATCTCTGACTCACTGTAGCGGTCTGCCTCTTTTTTTTTTTTTTGCTCTCCCCTCGTTGGCGGCCTCTTTTTTCTCTCTCCGTGCCCTTTTCGTTTTGAAGCTCTGCATAATTCATTGGGAATGTTACCCCTAATAAAACTGTTTGAGTTTGGCTCTGAAGCATTTTCTTCCTAGGCCTCCTCCTCTATCCGCCTCCTTGGTATTGCCGAGACGCCTTTTGTCCCTTAAAGACCAATTAGCGGGCTTTCATTTTTGTGGTGCAGAGTAATCGTTTCGAGCAATGGATCAGCCCTGCCAGTGAGTGGCCCTGTGTTGGTTGTCTTCAGAGGGGGAAGGAGGCCCAGCAGATGCCCTGCTCCAATCCCTTCATTCATGGGAGCTGCAGCTCAGCGCGGCTGATTCCCTATGCAGCCTTGTCACTGACTCACCTTGACAAAGCAAAAAAAGCACAAAAAAACCTCCAAACGATCCCAAATCAGGCAGCCGAGCAAACGAACACGCACGCTTGCGGAGAGGGGCCAGACCGTTAACATCTGCACCCACGGGAGGGCGATTACAGCTCCAGAGTCCTCCCTGCCCGCCGAATAAACAACAATTCCCAGAGTTCTCTTGTCCTGCGTGGCTTCAATTTTGCAGCCTTTTTTTGTTCTGTGTGCGTGTAGCCTTCAAAGTCCATCAGAGCATGCTGGCACACACACATACACACACACACACACACACCTTCACCAACATGCAAAGGCAAGGGACTGACAGTGGCAATCACAGACTCACTCAAATGACATTTTTGTGTTGTGCTCCACAAATGAATTATCACACACTTCCCCTGGTGCCACCATGCACGCGCACACACACACACACACACACACACACACACACACACACACACACACACACCCGCACACACATACACGTAAATGAGATCTAAAATGGCTCTCATGCTTGCCCTCTTCCTCCACAGCCAGAGTCACGCATCATAGTCAGCAGCCAGCAAAACAAGATGAAATAAAATTCTAAGCCGTCCTGGCAGTCAAGGACACCATTCCCTCACCGTAATAGCCTGTATCGTCTGGACACTCCATGTGTAGCTTTTCTTCATTGCTCTGGGCTTTTATTCCTGACAATAAGCTCTTTATCACTCCCCAACACAATTCATTTAAAACCACCGTCAAGAAGCAATCAAACCTTAAGTAAGAGGATTCAAAGTCAGTGTGTTATTGTTGAGCAAAGTACTGATGCTTAATTTCCATAATGCACACAGGCAAGGGATGCCAAGCTAAGTAATCACAAGTGATGGCAAGCAAGAATGGAAACGGTTAATCTTTTCTCCGTATTTATTAATTTATTTTATTTCCACATAGGTACACAACAGTGCTCAGATTGGCCCTGGTTGTTTGTCTATTTTAGCAGGCTTTCACTTTCGTTCTCCTTGTCTCTCTCTTTCTCTCTGCTCCACCCTATTTTGCACCCAAACTGTGTCTCAGCTCTCACCCCGTCCTTCTCTTTGCTCTTCCTGCAGGATGACATTATGTTTGGCTTTCTTGTCTCTCCGCCCTGGACACCTATGATTTAGCAACTCTTGACATATCCATTACACAGTACAGATTGGCTATTCTCCTCTCCCTGTGTCTGGCCTCCTATAGAAATGACATGTTCTTTTCTATTTTTTTTTTTCATCTAATGCCCTCGATTCACGGGTGGTGCTTTTAGCAAGAAGTGGATTCTAATTTCAAGAGTCCCCCCCTACTATTAACTAGAGACTTCAAGAGCTACAGGGAAGACATCAATCTTGACAAGGTCTCTCTGAGCGATGACTGAAAATGCAATCCCACTTTTTGGGTCTCATGCCTGTTTATGTGGTTTGGAATGGAAAGAAAAAAACATTTTACCTTCTTGTCCTCAAAGCATTATTGCTGTTATTATGCTGTTTGTTTTGAGTGTCCATCATTACTGAAGTGGGCTCTCTCAATTCACCTTCTTTTCATAACATAAGGTATGATGTTGGAAGAATTTTTGGGATTCAGAGATCCAGATATTGAAGTGTTTTTATTGGAATGCATTTTTCCTCGTAGATGGATTCTTCATGGTGAAGATCATTGATTCTTTGAGAGAAGAATGCAGGGCTGATTTTGTTGGGCTGAGGGGGTCACTTGTTATTTACTTTGAAGATCAAACAAACAAAAAAAAGACATGATGCTTACTCTTAAAAAAAACTCATGAAGTACTTTTTCAACCCTGTCAGTGTCCTTGGCCTAAAAGAAAATGCAGGCGCACAGAAAAACACTTGGGAGAGTTTTTGAGGCATAGATGAACGTCCTGTTAGAGTGTGTGTTGAAGCAAATCTACCTCTCAGAGAATCCACCCATCATAACACTTAAAGCAGAGTAGAGGCCCTTGTGTTTAATGCTCTGATGAGCACTACTGCGGAACACTGTGTGTCCACCCCGCTCACTGTCTCCCAGCCGGTCCCCTTTCCCCAGAGCAACTTCCTCATCAGCAGGGGATTAAAGCTAATGCTGTAAATGAGGCAAGCCCAGAACTAAAGGGAATTAAGGCCAATTAGCATGCTAACAAATGGCTAATAACATGTTATTCACTGTTTTATGGCATCACCTGTAATCTTAGTGTGTGTGGAATAAACCCTCCCCTTCCTAGTAATGAACCTAAGAGTGAGGGTGCGGCGTGTGTGTGCGTGTAAATTATTAAATACAACTCTGTAACGCTCGTTTAATATTAATAATTCGTATTTGCTAAAAGCCGTGGCTAATATAAAGGCATTGCAGGATTAATATTTGCACCTTTTTATCGCGTCTCTGCCACATGGCCACAGGGGACAGGAGTCTTGTTCACAGACTCCTTGGCAAATAGCTGTGTGGTGAAGGTTACTGTTATATAGCAAGAGAGGGGAACCAGCACGGCACTGCACAGTAGGCCACATAGCCACCGCCATGCAGCCTCCACCCATCCTGCTAATTAATCCCATGTAATTAACACCAGTTCTTAACAGCGGCCTCTCACAATTGTGGCTCAGGACTTCATGGATTTTACTGTAAAAACACACACAACCACACACGTGAACACATACACACTCACACACACATACACACACACACACACACATGTGAACACACATACACACACACACACAACCACACACGTGAACACATATACACATATACACATATACACATATACACACACACACACACACACACACACACACACACATGTGAACACATACACACACACAACCACACACATGAACACAAAAACACACACACAACCACACATGTAAACACATTCACACACACACAAACACAACCACACACGTGAACACATACACACACACACACAACCACACATGTGAACACATACACACACACAAACACACACACAACCACACACGTGAACACATACACACACACACACAACCACACATGTGAACACATACACACACACAAACACACACACAACCACACACGTGAACACATACACACACACACACAACCACACATGTGAACACATACACACACACAAACACACACACAACCACACACGTGAACACATTCACAAGCAAACGCAGATTAGCAGCAGGTGTAAGACTTGTTGTCAGCAGAACCAGTGTAGTGAAGGGAAACTGTCTGTGACGCCAGCAAAGCGCCATGTCTCTCTGATGAGTGATTTATGCAGAAGATTCCCACAGATCTTTGTGCTAATAGGCAAGGGAGTCCCCTGTCATCACATCTAGTTACCCATGATCCTCCCTGCCACCCCGGCTCCGCTCCCCTCTCCTGACAGCCAAGCACTACTAATAATTACAATAGTAATGACGATAATAATAATAGCATCACTTCAATCTCACTCCCAGTGATTGCATTGTTCCAGCTGTTTCCGTTTCTGCTTAAATTATATTTAACTTCATCTAGTGGGCGCCGCAAACAGGATTACTGGTACTTATCTGAAATGAAAGTGCGTTTTCAATGCGCTTTAATAACACGAGTGGAAAATCCAGTCCACAGCAATAAAGCTGAAACTAATTCATTACAATGGCTGTCTGTGGTGTGAGTGTTTCAGCTCGAGTCCACACGAACATCCTCAACGGCCCGGGTGGAGATAAATAGCAAAGCCACTGAGAGTAAGGGAGAACGTGTACATGAGCATGTAGTTGTGTGTAAGTGAGTGTGTGTGTGTGTGTGTGTGTGTGTGTGTGTGTGTGTGTGTGTGTGTATGCAGTAGAGCAAATATGCATGAGTCTAAAGCTAGATGTGGCTTTTGCTGCTGCTGTAATATCAGTATTTGATGCTGAGCTTCCTCCTTGAGGCCTTGCATCACAAAGTAAAACTTTGCCACTGTCCTTAAATACTTCAAGTGGAGTTAGTAGGGTGGTGGTGATATGGGTATTGGAAAAGTATATGGCTGGGGGTTGCTGTACGCCTGCATGCATCTAAAGTGGTGGACGACATGAGCCCTGTCCGTGCTTCGCCTTCCATTAAGGAGCAGAATCATCGGGGGCTCCTGTTTGTTCGCCAAACACAATTAACAAGCCCTCTACAGCACATCAATACTGCTATTTGCATAGCGTATTGATCCGGAGTCCTTATAATCACAAAATGTTAATTGCACCAATTAATTCTCAATCTGTTTATGCCCTTGTCTGGCTGCCTGCAGCTCTGAAGGTCAGAGTGAAAATGAACTGCTCTTTCATTCAGGAGAGAAAGAGAGAGAGAGAGAGAGAGAGAGAGAGAGAGAGAGAGCACTATTCCCACGACGACGACAGTGGCGGCGGCGGCTTCTTTTTTAACCAAGAAGTCCAAAAGCGCAGCCTTCTTTTATCATTATTATCATTCTCGGTGAGCGCCGCCTAATGGCTTTGAAATCTTGTGATCTGATTTGTCCTTTCAAATGAGCTTTTTTCCCCCTTGTCTCATTCATTAGCAGACCTGCCTTGCTCTTTCCTGCACTCTCTCTCATCTCATCTCTTCCTTTCCCTCCCCTCCACACATCCCAGGGTCTGGCTGCTCCATCCAGCTGATATTGACTAATAAGTCATCGCTGCTGAGCCGCAGAGAGTGTTGCAGTCTTGATTCATACCCTTAACGTCATGTGTCCCATGCACGGCCTGTCTCTCTGCGGCCTTGTTACGGCCAAGAGTAACATGACCTCACATTCCAGTGTCTATTTGAGTTGATCACGGTAATAAGTCAGGGGAGGCTTCCATTCCTCCTTTTTGGTGACACGTTAGTCCGTGGAGACTGTGGGGGAGAGAATGTAGTGAATGTGGACATTCTTGTATGTGTGTGTGTTTTTCTTTGTGAGGATGTAATGTTTCTCCCTCTCTCTCTCTGTATGTTTGCCTGTGTGTGTCTCCATCTGTGAGTGTTTTAATAGTACTACAAGCCTACGATGCAGAAGCTCTCCCTCCTATCAGTCAAGAGCCTGATATCTAGTGGTTTAATCACTGTTTGATTAGTCTGTTTTGATGTGGAGATGATTGCCACTCTGATATGTGAGATATGATGTGGCGCGAGCTCATCACTCAGAGATGTAATAGACAGATATGTGTGAACACAGTAGAGAAATGTGCACCTGGGTTCCCCCTCTCTCACTCTCTCTCTCTCTCTCTCTCTCTCTCTCTATATATATATATATATATATATATATATATCCCTCTCTCTATGTTTATCTCTCCCTGCCTTTATTTAATAATGTCTATGTATGTTGTAAAGTCAAAGCTAGATTTACAATAGGGGGATGGCTATTTGATCCTGGCACTGCAAAATTCTCTTGGCGGCAACACCTAGTTAATGCAATGTGTTGCTGTCCTTCACAGATACTATTCCTCCCTTGCAGATGTTTTTGTATGACTCCACATGCGCATGTGCAATGGCTGCCATGGCCACAAACAGACAAGCTTGATCAAGAGTCGTCATGGATATAGGCACAAGAATGTGTCCCTTCTAGATTCACCTCTAAAAGTTTCCATTGGGAATATAATACAATCACGATTGTAATATAAAAGGCCTCCATGCCCTGAAAATATGTCTGCGCAAGCACCACTCACCAATGCCGCACACACACACACACACACACACACAAACACACACATACACACACACACACAACCCTCTGTACTTTCTCTGTCATCCCTCCATGGTCACGGCCAAGTGACAAATGAGCTTGCCTTCACTGAAAGATGGATTTCAATCAACTACACCTGTGCCGCCCCACCAAATGAAATAACTGATTACCTCCAATTGCATATTTAAAATGCTTAATTCCTCCATTAGAAACCCTATTTACATGAATTGGGGACAATTAGCATTTTCAGACCCATTACGGCTTTGTTCGCCCCATCCATTAACATTTGAAAGTGTCGGCTGCCAGACACAAGAAAGCCCCCCGATCTGATTTGCACTGACCCCCCATGTCGGTCTCCTGGATGGGCTAGTTCTTTTTTCACCAGTCCCTGGAAAGAGGGGGAGTCAGCCTTGAGTCTCTGAATCACCTCAATTATATGTAATCAACCATTGAAGCCATTGAATAAAAAACAAAAGCGAGCAGGGGCACGGAGCGTTTTCTTAGGCTGAGCGGTAAATGGGCATTCCGTTACTGCAGAGGGCAGGCAGCTCCTCCACTCTCAACTAGCCTCCTGATCAGCATGGGCCAGACTGGCCGTCAAACCTGAGACGGGAGAGGAGGACAGGACAGGACAGAGGATGACAAGAATGGATGGAAGAGAAGAGGAAGAGGAGGGGGGAGAAGACTGGGCCATATTATGCTGTCTGGCAATAATGAGGCCGCTCAGGGTAATTGCTTTACCCGCTGGCTTTATCATGTCTTCAGTGCTGGAGAGCATGGGCGACTCCCTTGAAAGCAATGCACACGCGGCCACAGGTTTTTATTGGGCGGTTTCGCTGGGCACCAATTACAACTTCTGACCTCGGTCGCCCACATATCCGGCCCCTGGTGCAGAATTCGCCCTAACAAGGCCCAAATGAAGATGACAAGGGCTCTTGCACTCGACAGGGATTTATTTGACTGAATGATTCAAAGTATAATGCTTTTTATTGGGCGGGCTGCAGCACATTTCAGAAGCGAAGCACAAGTTAGGATGATTATTTTCACTCTTACTTGAAACCACATGAAAGCCAGAGAGAGAGAGGAAGCCAGAACACAAGTTCGGTGCGGCATATGGATGTTTTTATGTTTTGGCTTCATAGCCTTGCACAAATTGGCCTAGTTCAAGCTCCAGCACAGAGGGAAAGAAAACACTACCACGCAGGTATAGCATGCACTCTCTTTTTGGATATTTTCATGATGAAAGTTCCTTTAAATCTATTTTCTCTTTCTCTATCTGTTTTTTTTTTTTTTAGAAAAAGGCAGTTAAGCAAGAGCACCCCACAGAACTTTAAAAGCTCCATGCCTGGAAAGCTTTACAGAGCGTGGGTCCCTTGACAGACGCTCAAACAAGAGAGCAAACGGACATTAGCGAGTGCTCTAATCACACTGTCGTACATTCCATGTTCTTCTCATCCCAGCCCTCTAGGAAAGACACATTGCACATGTGTACTACGCAACTGTAAAGAACACGTTTTGTGTTTTGTGTTTTGTGTTTCAACTCTCTGACAAGACCCCCCCCCATGAATACCATATGATCCACTATAAGGTCTGCTTCATTAAAACAGTAATGTTTGATACAGTGATGATAAATCGTGAAGTTTGCATCATTAGGGAAGCTTATGAGTACCACCTTTCAAAGAGAGTGTCTTTAAAAAGCATAAGTATGCCCTGCATCTCCAGGAGAAGCCAAGATGCATGTTATCTACAGTGCCGGGCGATAAAAAAAATACTTCACAAAAGTTCAAATGCTTCTGATCTCGGAGCTCACACTGAATCGAACAGCACCAGCAGCAGCAGCAGCAGCAGCAACAGCTTGGCTTCCTTCGCTCACACGCACATACACCACAGGCTTCTCCGTGTAATTAAAGGCTTGTGTCACCGGCACGGACAGTGATGAGGTGCTTTTTAAAATGGCCACTCACTCGCATATGACAAAGGGCCGAGGCCACAGAGGGCGGCGGAGCGAAGGAGAGGAGGTGGGGGAGAGGAGGAAAGGGGGGGCATCTGTGAGGAGAGACAGAGCGAAGGGCTGCCAGGGACTCTGTCTGTGGGGTGGGAGAGAGCGGCGCGGCGTGGCATGCATGGGGTCACCCAGGGCTGAAGCCGAGCCATGCTGAAGCCACCCCTCTTTAATGATGGATGATAGAAGCATATGGCTCTCTGCACCACAGAGAGACACGCTGGGAATTGCTGACCAGACTCTCAGAGGTGGATGCCCAATCCGCATGTCAGTGTCCCTGTGTCTTTGTGCGCGCGTGTCTTTGTGCGTGTGCGCGCGTGTGTGTGTGTGTGTGTGTGTGTGTGTGTGTGTGTGTGTGTGTGTGTGTGTGTGTGTGTGTGTGTGTGTGTGTGTGTGTGTGTGTGTGTGTGTTCATCTTAATGTTCTCCAATAGAATTATCATTTCCCTGTGCTATGTGAAATGCGTTCTTTCTTTCTCTAACCTACTTTGTCCCTCACCATCTCCATATCACTCACTTTCAGTTATTCCAGTTTGGACTGGCTAATTTATCAGAGGTGGTTTGAATTCTTTAGTTTCATAGGGATGTCATGCATGTAATTGAATATTTGCCCACAATCAATTTCCAGTTAGTGCAGCAAATTGTTACTGGCCCTATGAAAACTTAGATCATACTCTATTTCTGAATGAGCACTTAATCTCTGAGCTGCAGTTCTTTGAAATGAACATAGTTTTGTGTCTAACAGCCACAGTCATACAGCTTCTGCTGCAGTGTCTGCTGAGGTCCCGGACAACGGACAACACAAGCAAGTTTTGAAAGTATGAGGACACCTCTGAAACAACCTCCCCACCCCTCTCCCTCCCCCACACACACATGTACACCATACACACTCACCATACACACATACACTATACACACACACAGACACATATATATACACCATACACACACACGCGCGCGCACACGCACACGCACACGCACACGCACACGCACACGCACACACACACACACACCATACACACAGGCACATCCCTCCTCAATCTCTAGCCAATATTGTAGGGTTCAGTAAAGGACGCAATCAAATGCCATTGTCTCCTTGGATTTCCCAGCTATATTGTTCTCCTCTCCTGACAATCCTTTTCCTATATGTTTGATCCAAAGGAGGGTGGAGGCAAAGGTTCCAATATCATAATGCCTTTTATGTGTGTCTTTCCTTCCCACATGTGGACCCACGCTATCATGTTTTGCAACAGTGCTGAGCAGAGATGGTGTTTTTCCCCCTCGGGCTGAGACATTTATTGCCAATAGATTCTCTCCCTCTGAGCGTGAGTCAGTGTCTTATATTCAGCATGTAAGTTTCTTGTGTTCTGAAAAGTATAGGGCAACCTACATCCTTACACATTTTAGTCACTGCAGGTTTTTGAAAGTTTGTACCTCACTATCCTTTCGACCAAATAAGTTGCATATCTGCCGAACCCATTACAGGAACATATCCTATCATATCATATGGAATTTCATCTACCAAACAAAGTAATGGAGGAGAGAACTCAATCCAACCACACAAGGCTCTGCTTGTCAGAGCACACGCCCCTCCACAGCTGTAATTTCATAATTGTCTTATTGATTAGGTATAACTCACATTGTCTGATTATGATTACATTTTAACGTTGATTTTCCTCCGCGCAATGAATTAATTCCCGTAATGTCAGTCTTGTTGACTCGTATGATCTATGATTAATCAATACCATTGATTCTCCAAAAGTTCATCCATCCATGGCTGAGTGGCGTATGAGTGTTTTACATAAAAAGATTGAAGAGAGGCAATCTGCTTGTCAGCAAAATGTCACCCTCATTGAGTCGAAGGCCCGCGCTATTGTCCCATAAGGAAGTTCTCATCGGCCGCACAACAAAAGGCCCCTGCCTCATCAGCGCAGACAGGACCGGAGCCCGACATGTGCAGGCCCTTGATAAATCCACTTGTGTGGGTGTGATAATGCCCAACAGGCCATTTTACAAGTGCAGTGCAATTCTAAACAGCGACAGTGCTTTGGGTGCTAAGTGGAGAGAGGTCTGTGAGTGAAACAAACACCCAGGGATAAGTGGCAGGTGATAGGCATATGCATGCACATTTGTATGCATGTGTGTGCACCAGACATTTGCCGCTGCATATGCATGTGTATGTGTATGTGTATGTGTATGTGTATGTGTATGTGTATGTGTATGTGTATGTGTATGTGTGCATGGGTAAATGTATGGGTAGGTCCCTGTACAGGTAGATATACAGGTAGGGTTGTGTGTGTGTGTGTGTGTCTGTGTGTGTGTGTGTGTGTGTGTGTGTGTGTGTGTGTGTGTGTATATACCGTATGTGTATGTGGGCAAGAGTGTGCATGGGTAAATGTATGGGTAGGTCCCTGTACAGGTAGATGTGTGTGTGTGTGTGTGTGTGAGAGTGTGTGTGTGTGTGTGTGTGTGTGTGTGTGTGTGTGTGTGTGTGTGTGTGTGTGTGTGTGTGTGTGTGTGTGTGTGTGTGTGTGTGTGTGTGTGCGTGCGTGCGTGCGTGCGTGCGTGCGCCCCTGTGTTGTCTGGTGGATTCCTTTCCTGCGGTGGTGGGAGGCGGCTGTTGTGGCACTGGGCTGCCCTCAGAGGTCTCTGGATATCCAGTGTAAATCCAGCCCAGGGGGGAGCAGGGAGAAAGCTAATAATGCGTTATTGCAGCCGGGGTCTGGCACTGTCACACCAACAGCCCCCCGCCCCAACCCCCCCCACCGCCACACCACCACCACCTTCCTCAATCACCATCCCCACACCACCACATCGCACCAAGCACGCTGTGATAATGGGCAATAATGCAGGCAACCACCAAGAGAGGGCCAATCACAACAGAGCAAGTCTATTTCCTGTGTGGCATCTTTGGCCTCTACCATCAGAGAGGAAATGAGGCAGCGGCCCACTTTTACCAAGCTTTTACCATGGCGACACTTACAGTAAAATAGTTCTCTCTTATTCACATACACACATACACATGCACATGCACATGCACACACACACACACACACACACACACACACACACACACACATAAAGGTAATTCCACACACACACATGTTTATGCATATACACCCATGCACATTTGTAGGTGTTGCCTTTGAACATTACAGAAAGGCTCACTGCAATCCAAATAGTGTCAGTTATGCACTCCAACTCTCGGGTATATGACCACATGTTTGAGCTGAAACACATGCAGGTCTTCCTGGAGGCAGGAAATGCTCTGAGTCTAATGAATTGATTGACATTGGCATCTACTAGAGCATCACACCTCAGCACATACAACACAGATACAGAAGTGGCTGCATCCAAACATACACACTCTTTATAAAACTGACAACTTTGGGAAACATTTCAAAGTGAGATGCCTGATTATTTTCTTTGTTCACTAGTTTTGGTGCAGTTTCTTTGATATAGTTTAGACTTTTTAGCCTGTCTGTGCATCTTAAGGGCCTTGTTTGCGCGCACCATTTGTTTTTGCATCAGGCTGTTGCTCGGTCAATACTGCAAGCATTACATTCCACCCTCATTAGGTTTGTTAAAAATGTGATAACCAGAAGCACTAGTTGCTGTGTGCCTCACACTCGTGTGATCACAGAGTTCATTTGAATTAGACATCATTTCTCAGAGCCACCCCATTGTTCTTTAATCATGGCAACACATTATTCATATTTAATGTACTTAGAGTCGCAGGAAGGGAAAAAAGATCACTCATTAGTCTGAGTTTGCTGGCGATATAAACTTGTAGATACGTTGTGAGGGTATTTAAACCTTTCAAAGAGAATGGGAAATCACACGGAGAGGAGCAGGGTCCTCCTGGTGACTTCAGGCTTGTGTGGAGCAACATGCCTGCGTTCCTCCTTCCAACACACGGTTCCTCTCCTCCTTTTGTTTCAAAACAAAGTGTCTCAAAACAGCCCTTGGAACATAAATAATAACTCCATTTTCATACCTAAACATATTAAATATTCCTGCTTTGATCGCCGAAAAGGGTTTAGATTTCTCTGTGTAGTGTTTTGCGTTATTGTTACTGTGGTTTACAGTGATAATCCTCCCACTAAACCATTTCTAAACAATATGAGCAAAAAACATTAAACAACATGGCAATTGCACTCAAAAGTGCATCGGTTCCTCCAGGGAGAGATACATTTGAGGACTGAGCCTGTGCCCCCTAGTGGTTAGACATTGTAGCACAATCACTGATGCTGGGTGACAAGCGTTACTATGCCCTCTTGTCAACAACTTCCCAAGAAAAGAAGCTCTCATTCATGTTTTGAATACAAATATGTGATGGTTTCTTTCCTCGCTTTATTTGTATTCCTCTCTGACACCTAAAGTCCACTAAAGTCTGGATCAGTGCGTGGGTGTGGGTGTGAGTGTGAGGGCAGCCTGGGTGGTCAGGAGGACAGTGGGGCAGGCAGTATGTGTGTGCATGTTTCTGTGTGGGACTGCTCGTGAGGGATTGAGCTGTTGGAAAATCCGAAATTGAATCCAGCGCCTAAGATGCCCCCCCCCCCAGTGGAGACTGTGCTTTGCGCTGCTCGCCCGTACGCCCTGCTGCCCCAGGAACAGGGCCAGAGGCCAGAGAGCAAGACAGGTCTGAGTTAGGATGTGTGTGCGTTTACTTGAAAGAGACTGAAAAGGGAGACCGAGAGGAAGAGAGAGAGAGAAAGAAAAAGAAAGAGAGAGAGAGAGAGAGAGAGAGAGAGAGAGAGAGAGAGAGAAAGAGTGGATGGGTGGGTGAGAAAAACGAGGGCAGTATTTCTCCTTGCAGTGCACTCTCCTGACCACGGCCTTCAGGACCTCCTTAGGCCTTCCTCTTGCAGGGCAGCTCTTATGAAAGAGGCCGCCTAATGGGCTATGACTCTTCTCCGGCCTCTAATAGCTGCCCCAATTACTCAGAAGGTGACAAAAGCGATCGCCCTACAATGTGTGTATGTGTATGTGTGTCCGTGTGTGTTTGTGGCATCAAGCTTCACACACTCCTGGTTTCATTATCACCCGAGCTCTTCAAGCCCATCCCGGTGGCCCTGCAGGTGGCCTTGCCTATTGTGAGGAAACCGACCCCCCCATCTCACCCCTACTCACATACTTTGGCTAATGCCCCCTCTCAGCGTTGTGCCCACCTGCAACTAGCAGCGAGGCCCCAAACAGAATTAAGTGCTTGAAACAAATTGATTCACACCGGCAAAAATGTGTCAAATGACCTTTAGAGCACTCATTATACATTGTGCACATCATTCTGCAAGAATGTTCCTGTTGTTTGGGCTCTTTGTCACCAACCCCCCGCCCCCAAACCACACACACACACACACACACACACTCACACACTCACACACACACACACACACACTCGCACACACACACACACACACACACACACACACACACACACACACACACACACACACACACACACACACACACACACACACACACACACACACACACACACACACACACCCCACGCAGCTCCCCAAACTCTCCACCCCCTTCACTCGCCCTCTCCTCCAGGGAAACAGTAATTAATTGAAATCATTTCCATGTGTAAGGTTGTCCAGGTCCCTTCTTGTGCTGTGTCAATGGGTCGATAGGTATTTGGAGCATACAGTGGACTCAGGTGATAAGAACTCACACCGTGTTACATGATTACTAAAAGAGCATAGAAAAGGTAAGACTCAAGGGCACCAGAAGCTGAGGCCAGAGGGATGATTGAGAAGGAAAGAGAAAGAGAAAGAGAGAGAGAGGGGGGGGGGGGGAGGATGCAGTGAACCATGGCTGACATTCCCATGTAGGCCTTGATGGTCAGCCTCCCCCCAAAAAATTGAAATACTTCAGTTGGTTCAAGGTTGAACACGTTTTTTTCAGTTTTTAGATCCCTATTTCTAACATATCCAGATTATTAGGTGATAGCCCGCCTGAATCAACCCATCTCCCAGGAGAGCTCGCTATCTCGGTGACACAAGCCTTCTGTTGTGCCAAGGACGTGTCTCACGGAGCGCTGGAGAGAGACAGGATGGGTCCGATGCCACTGTCCAAACGAAGCACACAACTGTGACTTTAAGAGGCCCCTACATGCTGTTGATTAGTTTTACCAAGTGGTTATGCAGAGACCAAAAAATGTAATGTGAATAAATTAAAAATGTACTCTAGCAGAAAATTGCTTGGGAAAACATCCGCCTCCCCATTAAAATATGTATAGTAATGCCTTTTATGTATTGCAACATGGGATTAGATATCACTGTAAATTAACACGCCATCCGACCGTAGTCAAGAACTTTTCACTTTTGAACAAGGACTCGGAAAAAAAGCGTTTACTCTGGTGTGTTTGCTAATTAATTTGATATTCAAATGAGCGTATGTATTATAATTGCAAATACCCCAAATAAGAGTAGTTTAGAAAAAAAGAAAAGGGAATAGTGTCAACAAAGATTGATGAAGCTTGCTTTGAAAAATGCCATCTGTTTCAGATGTTTACTTGAGGCGGTGACTATCCCCCCTCCCCCCTCCCCCCTTCTTAGGACACAGAAGCCCAAGTATGAGTGACAGGAGTCCCTCCCTCTTCTAGCACTTTGACTATTTATATTAGCAGGGGGTTGGTTTTAGCACCAGTATAGCAGCATCTGTGAAGGTAAACACACACACACACACACACACACACACACACACACACACACACACACACACACACACACACACACACACAGACACACACAAACACAAACTAAACACAAACACACTCTTACGCAGGTGGCCATGCCTATGGAGTGGAACCCCGCATCCTCTTTACTCTTGCTGTCACACCCTGAGGTTGACAGTAAACCCTAACAGCCAGCACTCCCTCCTGTATCACTGTTACCGCCGATATCAGAGAAAGGTTGCTGCTAAGCTACTATGATGCTCGTAGAGGGCACACTCACACAAAACAAAACACCACACACACACACACACAAAACAGAGAGGCACATCACAAAAACATGCACAGAGACACACAGTCCCCACCCACCCACACACACACACACAACACTGATGTGGTTAAGATGTGGGGGTGCCGGGGAGTGGGAAGGGAAGTGGGAAGGGAAGGGGGTCAGGGACAGCGGCGTACGTGGCTCTGATGAGCTCTCGCTGATAACGGCCCCTGCGAGCGCTTCCCTGACATTGTAGCTGCATTAGCTCATTACCACAATGTCACAGGCACCACGGTGAGGATGCTGGGCTGCCGAGCGTAGGTGGGGTGGAATGGGTGGGGGATCTCAGCTGCAGGTATCAGGTCACAGCAGATGAGCTGATTAATTAAAGGAAGCTCCATTAAGGTTATTGAGATGCCATGCAAGCACTCCCAAGCAGAGTGGTGGAGATGGAGGCTGGGGAAAGGGAGGCACGGTTTTGGACCCCCCTCCCCCTCCTGTAACGTTAGCACTCTTGGCACTCCTGAAGAATTCTGTGAAACATCCACACACACCGTTTCGCCCCCCCCACCCACCCACCCAGATTCTCTCCGTGGGTGATGCCTCTGCGCTCCGTCCTTGCCAGGAAGCCGCTTACCCCCAGGATCCAGAAAAAGGACCTGAGGAGGTTTAATCCTGTGTGTCCCACTGTGGCTCTACCCCATACCCCTCTCCCATCTGCCAGGGTCGCCGCTGGAGCACAGGATCCCCAACCAAGCATTCCCAGGCGAGGAAAATGTCCTGCTCAAACCTGCCTCTTTCATGTTTAATATGCTGTTAGAGGACGTGTTCGGGTGCTCCTTGTGAAAAATGAAAACATTTGGAGAGACCATACTTAAAGTGACCATACTTTTGATGGCAGCAAGGAGTTACAAAGTTATGCAGTTATGCGTCACCATCCGGAAGAAGTCCATGCCAGTCACCCAGACCTGTTTTATTTATTTATTTATCTTTCATTTGCTCCATGTTTTTCAATCTCACACAAACATTCTTGTTTCCTCGAGGCCTGCAGATGCACCTTTGTGATTTACTGTGGGTCACATTCCACCAGCACAATTCAATTTGAAGGCCACCCCCCAACCCTCCTCCACCTCCCTCCTCTATAATGAATTAAAAGTCTGGCACAAGAAAATGAAGACCATATGTTGAAATCCCATCTCCGCCTCTGACAACACATTATCCATACAGGAGGTTGTCTAAACAGACCTTATGCAAATTCAGTTCACTACTATAAGGGAGGGAGGAGGGGAGGAGAGGGAAGAGGGAGGCATGGTGTTGGTTTGAGGAGTGGGCTCAAATTGAATGAATCACTGTTATCTTCAAGGCGCCATTTTCTCCCTCTGAAATCGGTTAGTGCTGTGCGTGTGCTCGTAGAAACAGGGATACTGTACAGATCATCGTCCCCGTGTACATGCTTCATGACGCGTGCAGAATCGGTAGACCTAGTACACGAGACACGGGAATGCTCTGTCACTGGCTGCTGAAGCAGACAGTCGCATGGCCACGTGGTGTAATTATTTCACGGCTCAATCTGCCACACATATGAGTATGCTAGCATACGCTAATGCAACTCTCTATCAGGCCATGGTGGCCCACTTCCAATCCAAACCGAAAAATGAAATCCTTCTGCTGCTCCACCTACTAGGTGCCCCATGGAGGAGAGCACCCATGCAGAGGTCTTTCCAATATGCACTTTCCTTTCAGAATAATGGTAGTTTTAATGTGCTGGTCAGCGCTTACCAAATGTCGCTCACTCGCTCACATAAAGCCCAGGTCTAGCTCCAGCCAATGTCCTATAACATTCCTATTTCGGGCATCAGTAAGTCATAGTATCTTTATAGGTAGACTCTGTCCATTTTTGACTTTGTACGATTAATTCCAGCCAATCAGCCAGTCCAGAGGAACCTGTATGCCTGAACAGTCCTATAATGACATCCCTTCAACTTGTATTTCCCAGGTTAACTGGCCAAGAAATGTACTGGCCATTTACATTTACATTTACATTTAGTCATTTAGCAGACGCTTTTGTCCAAAGCGACGTACAAGGGAGAGAATATTCAAGCTACGAGCAATAGAACCTGGTGTAACAATAAATAAATACTCCTTTACATTAGAAATATAACAAAATTAAATAAAAAGAAAGAAAGAGTGCAGAAGTGTAACTGCTGTAATTGCAAGTTACGCACTAGTCGAAGTGCCAGTTAGGACGGGAAGTGCTCTCTGAAGAGTTGGGTCTTCAAAAGCTTCTTAAAGGTAGAGAGGGACGCCCCTGCTCTGGTAGTGCTGGGCAGCTCATTCCACCAACGTGGAACTACAAATGAGAATAGTCTGGACTGCCGTGCTTGCACAGACGGCAGTGCCAAACGACGCTCACTAGAAGAGCGCAGCATCCTGGGTGTAACATTTGCCCTTACAAGAGCATTTAGGTAGGTGGGAGCAGAACCATCAAGCACTTTGTAGGCAAGCATAAGTGACTTGAACTTAATGCGAGCAGCTACAGGCAGCCAGTGGAGGTCAATGAGTAGCGGGGTGACGTGTGCCCTCTTCGGTTGGTTGAACACCAGACGCGCCGCCGCGTTCTGGATCATTTGTAGTGGTTTCACCACGCAAGCCGGCAGGCCCGTTAGGAGGGCGTTGCAGTAATCAAGGCGTGAATTCACCAAGGTTTGCACCAGCAGCTGGGTGGCATACTGGGTTAGGTACGGCCTGATTTTGCGGATGTTGAATAGCGCAAAGCGGCAGGACCTAGAGACAGAGGCAATGTGGTCCGTGAAAGTCAGTTGGTCATCAATAATGACCCCGAGGTTTCTTGCTGTTTTGGATGGAACAAGAGACAAGGAGTCAATATTGATGCTGATGTTGTGGTGGATGGCCTGTTTGGCTGGAAAGACCATCAGTTCCGTTTTGGCCAGGTTCAGCTGAAGGTGGTGGTTTTTCATCCATGTGGATATATCAGCAAGACAGTCCGAGATCCGCGCCGAGACAGTGGTGTCCTCAGGAGGGAAAGACAGAAACAGTTGAGTATCATCGGCATAGCAATGATAGGAAAAACCATGCGAGCGGATGATAGGGCCCAGCGAAGTGGTGTAAATGGCAAAGAGAAGTGGTCCCATCACCGAGCCTTGGGGCACCCCTGTGGTAAGGTGGTGAGGTACAGACAGCTGACCTTGCCATGACACATTGAACGAGCGCCCAGTGAGGTACGATTCAAACCAGGAGTGCGCCTTGCCAGAAATGCCCATACTTGACAGTATGGACAGAAGGATGCGGTGGTTGACTGTATCAAACGCAGCTGATAAATCAAGCAGGACGAGAGCTGAGGATTGAGCTGCTGCTCTAGCTGTTTTCAAGGCCTCCGTCACAGACAACAGGGCTGTTTCGGTGGAGTGACCACTTTTGAATCCAGACTGGTTTGGATCGAGGAGATTGTTCCTTGCTAGGAACTCTGTGACCTGTTTGGAAGCTGCCCTCTCAATGGTTTTTGATAGGAGCGTGAGAAGTGAGACCGGTCGATAGTTTCCCACCTGAGTGGGATCGAGAGACGGCTTCTTGAGCAGCGGTGTTACCCGAGCCACTTTAAATGAAGAAGGGAATGTTCCAGAATTAAATGAAGCATTAATCACCTGTGTTATTGCCGGTAAGACGGCAGGCGATATGGCTTGAAGGATATTGGATGGGATGGGGTCCAGCGGGCATGTAGTTGGACGGCTACCTGTTAGGATTTTGGAGACCTCACTCTCGCTGAGAGGGGTGAAAGAAGGAAATGATGAGCCATTGACGGTTGCGCCCTTAGGGGGGGGAGACAGTTGGTCGAACTGTTTCCCGATGGCTGCCACTTTCTCTGTGAAAAAGGAAGCAAAGTTATCAGCAGTGAGGTTAGTAGCTGGGGGAGGAGGATGGCCACATGTGAGACTATGGATCCTGGGCTCATGAAACAGCTATCTTACATACTGTTACAGCCTACATAATGCTGGAAGTGGCAACTCAATTCCATAACTTTGTTGGAGGTAAAGGTAAGATGTTATATTAGTGTCAGTGAGTTAATATGGAGCCCCTGTAGTCCCGGAAAAAGAGTATATTCTATCTAGTGAGTGCAATTTATCATCTTGTTTGAACTTTTTGTTGTCTTGTTCGCACGCGAAAGTTGTCTCATGCACAATACATTTGTATTTTGATGTCAGAATGTCTTCGCCTACTAAGACATTCTAGCTGCTCTAGCCAGATGGCATGGTATTGCGATCAGTCGAAACCATCTGCTACAAATTCTGAAGGATAATCAGTTAAGTCGACTTGGGCGGTTTGCAAATTTAGATGAAGTTATAGACTCCCAAGCATTACTTTTGTGTTAACCTTGTGTTAATCTAACAAGAAAGTATGCAAAAGTATTGTGAGGCAAAAATTGCTCATTAATAATAAAAAAAATTATTCCCATGACCCTTAAGGAGTTCTGTACTACCCTGTATGGACAAGATAATACATTGTGCAAACAAGAAAAGTATTTTGTGCACACGAGACAACTTCCATGTGCAAAGATAACAAAATGTGCAAACAAGTTGATAAACTGTGCTCACAAAATAATACATTTTGCAAGGTAGATAAAAAAACATTCTCTTTTTGGGACTTCAGGGGCTCCATAAGTTAAATACTTGTTACGTGTTAAATGTATGTTATAGTGAACAATTATCAAGGCAGTTCAGTTACATTCATGGATACTACATGCATAGTAATACTTCCTCAGAGTTTTTGCAAGCTTCTCAGTGGCTGTGTTTCAACACGACGATTGAGCCGCCGATGTCCCATTTATAGGCCATGAACAAATTGGGTCTCACTTATCAGTTGGCAAAGGTAGGGCCAGGTGGGGTGGGGCGATATTATCCTCGGTTCTCTCCTGTTTAAACCACTCACTCACCTTAAAATGCAAACAGACGGAGGATTTCATAGCGTCTCACCTCGAGTTCTGCTTGGCTACGTCTACATTGTGCCTCCTCCTTTTCAATTCCTGTCAACATTATGACCTCATTCCATTTGTCTCCCTGTTGAACTCTTTCTAACATTCATTAGGGGTCCAAGTAGCGAAGCGTCTTTTTTTCTCCTTTCTGTTTTCCCTCATATTTCGGGAACCGTCTGGGTTTGAACCAAATTTATTTCCCCCTCTGATTCCTTGAAAGCTCCTGAAACTTTCTCACCTGGAAATTTTCCTGGCATTTTCAATAAAACAAAAGTGAAAGTAAAACAAACTCCTCCGAGGTCATTCATCTGATTGTCGTGATATTTCTACAGACCAAGCTGACAAAAGAGTATTTTCAGATTTTTGAATAGGCAAACTGTTTCAAAGTTACCCATCAATTATATTTGAAGGTGTGGCCCATAATGACTCTACGGCCGATGTCTTCTGATGTAAAGGTCACGTCAATATCTCACGAACCGCTTGACATAAAAATTTGAAATTTGGGTTACTTATACTTTGCCTCATTTGATCACATTTCCTAATTGGCCAATTTGCTCGCTCATCAAAATGGCTGCCAACAGAAAATCTAATTTTAGCAGTCAATATTTGCCAGTGCTAATGGCCAATCCTTACCCTAGGTCGATCTTACCCTAATCCTAGGCTCATTCATAATGGCACTTAGAAGCTATGTACCAAATATGAAACAAATCTGCCACAAGGGGGCTTTGTAATAAACACATTTCAGCTCATAGCTCAGGATCAACTATTTTTTTCCTGTTTTCTTGAAAGCTCCTGAGTGGCTACATGGCCAATATCTTCTGATGTGAAAATTAAAACTTGATACAGTCAATCATGACATTCTTTGGAAGCATGTCAAATTTCGTGAAATTTCATCCATAGAGGGCGCTACAACATACACATTTCATTATCTCAAGAACCGTTTAACCTAAAAATTTGTTGTGCTTTTACTTGGCTTTTATATGCACACATTTCCTAAAGTGCCAATGTCCTCCTTCACCTGTTGAAGCAGTACAATCCTTCAACCTTTTGCAGCTTGGGTAGCTTTGCACATTGTGCTTGGACCCCGATGATTGCCATACAATATTTATTTTAATCATTGATGGACACTTCAAAATTCATGAGACAAACTCAATTTATTGGGGGGGAGGGGGGGTCACAGTTTTTTTAAGAGCTTCATGATTTGGCAAAGACTAAAACGAGTGGAGAAAAGATAGATGTCTGAAATGACAAACCTCTTAACTCTTTATACTTCCCTTCTGTCTCAAAAACAACTACAACAACAATAATAATTATAATTATTCTCACTGACTATACAGACTCAGAATGGAATGTAAGTGACAGAAGTGTCTCATGACGTATTTTGGCATTTTTTTTAAAATAAATGTGTATCACACAGCTTGGAGATGTATTTGTTGCTAGGTTCAAAAAAACCTTTTATGGAGTAACAACAACCTAACCCTGTATGCCCTCAACATATTCCTTACAGTTTCTAAATAATTATAACACTCTCCTTCGTTTCACAAAAGATATTTTAATATGTGTGTTTTTTAATGATTAGATTGTTAACCTGCTGCTGAGCGTAGGTTAAAAAAAGTCATATGACGGGACGGGCATGCCCTGCTCATGCTCAGCTGACTCTTCATTGCTAGTGGCCCTGAGCCAACCTGGCCTTGTCCATTTCAAGAGCTATCCCATCCCGGTTTTCATGCCTCCACCACAGTTCAAAGGAGGGGAGGTCATCATTGAAGGTACAGAACAGGAGTAAATTAAATGCTTCCAGAGGACTGTACTGACGATGTTGTGTTTGAGTTGATGATGATGAAGTGGAAGATGGGTGGAATGGGTGTGGTGCTTGGATAAGCAACTCGGCTGCATAGTCCAGGATTCACTGGTAAAGGCCACAGAAGAATTGCCATATTTTGTGGGTGGGGAAGGAATTGGATGTTTCATGTGTCCAGCAGGCTAGTCACACTCCAGGGTACACTGCGTACCGCATTCTGCTGTTTTGGCACTCTTTTGACCCGCGAGGCTTCCACCTGTGTTTCCCCAACCCTAGGGGACCTTCTTGGTCTTGGCGCAGCCGGAAGGGGGTGGTTTAGGGGAGCCGGTCCTGTGCCCACCGCTGGGAGATGGGGCGTGGCTGTTGCAGGAGCCGCTCGGGGTCTCGCACTTGCTGGGGCCAGCCGCAGACTTGGCGGAAGGGCCCGCCTCGCTCCGGTCCGCGGGGCCGCTGTGCTTAGTGCCCGACTGGCCTGCAGAGGGTTTGCCACCACCTGCGTGGGACTGAAAAGATAAGACACTCACATTCATCTCGCACAAGAGCAGTGCACATGCATAAGCACAGGCAAGCTGCAGCTCAGATAATGGTCTACATCAGATGCTGGTAGTGCTGGCACCACCTAGTGGTGATTTGAAGGGTGTCACAGAAATACAAAATAAAAAAAAACATTTCAAAACTATTTCAATTCTGAAGTCTCTGAAGACTTCTTAACGTCTGACCTGTGTATTATGGAAAGTCTTTAAGAACGACCCATTCTTTTTCACCCCATTGGAGGAGGAAGGTGAGGATTTCTTTTTCTTCCGCTGTACAAGGATAGGGAACACAAAGTGTGTGATGATGTCATATGCAGGGATGCCACACAGCAATATTTATCTGTTAATGAGAGGAGGGATAATAGAACTCTGTACTTATACTACCTATGAAGTTGATATGCAGTATTACTATTGGGACTAGCAAGCTGTATGATTGTGTGTGGGTTGTAAGCTTTTGGGAAACCTATTTGATGAATATCTTGCTAGCCAAACATGTTTCACGGAGACCCTTTCGAAGGCCTTCACTGTGTTCGGTAAAGTGGATGGACAGGGAATACAATGTGGTGACATACAGTATTCCTGGTTTGTTAAGTATGTGTGTTAATATATTCACCATGCAGTCTGAGTTTATTTTTTATGGATAGCAACTCCTGTACAGGGGAGCGTGAGGGCACCTGTTTGGAAGGGGTGGAGGGCTTGCTGCCGTCTGTGTCTGCCTCCTCGGTGAGCAACACACAGTTGCAGCAGCCGGACTGCTCTAGCGAGGCCTCAGTCTGTGTCTGAGTCTGAGTCTGCGTCTGCGTCTGCGTCTGTGGCTCAGCCTGGCTGTCCTGAGAGCAGTGCAGCGATAGCTGCTGCAACACGGAGTCTGCCTCATCCACTTCAGAGTCCTCCAGATCATTCCGGAACTGGCGCATCATCTCCAGCACGTTGGTGGTGGTGCCCGCCGTTGTGGTGTCACCCTGCCAGGTTAATGAAAGAACGGAAGAGGTCAAAGTGCACTCCATCAAAACCCTTCACTAATGGCAGCCACTTCCATAAAACTAAGAGGCTAATCACTCTCTCGTGGGGAAAAAGTTTATCTTAGTTTTAAGTCTTTCCTATTTTTAACTAACTGCCTGAGTGCTACCCTGCAGAAACCGTGGTCCTGTACCATGAGCCATTCTCAGCTCCCCATCCAACAGCCAGGCACACACACGGGCCCAATGAGGCAGCGTTTAAAGTGCCCTTTCTAAAAGCTGTTCTGATGAGACACGGCTAAACGCACATGATGGGATGTGCCAGCGGCCGCTTAACTCTGAACCAAACGGCCTGGCTGTGGATGTACTGTGTGCTCCATCAGTGGTGCCGATGGGTGGTCTGAAGAGGGGATGTTGGCAGGGGAGCAGCGTAAGGTGGGGTAATTATATTTTTGAAGTAACTGTTATGCATTAATATTTGTTTATTTATTAATTGTGTTTTTTAATTCATGTATTTGTTAATTCATTTAAGCCATTCAATAGGGTCACCAGGGTCATACCTTCCTTTCACTATCCACTCTATCCACTTTACTTAAACACTAACACTTTTGTTTTTAAGTTAAATTACTATGAAAAATCTTAATTTCATTGGTAGATAAAATTCATTTTTGCATATTTTCGTATCTAAGTCTATTAAGCAATATATATTACAGTGATTTAAATGTTGTGATATCACATGACAGGGCCTCTAGTGATTCCCAGCCCAAGACCAGTGTTGGGTGTCTGCTTACTGTGATCCAGGGGTTGTGCAGCAGCTCACTGGCAGTGATGCGGTGGGCAGGGTCGACCTTCAGCAGGCAGCACAACACTTTCTTAGCTGTGGATAAAAGCAGCGGTTGTACATTATGAAAAGAGTGACAGGGGCTTGCCTGTAGATTAAGGGTCAGCGGTGGTATTGCTAGAGGATGTTGTCAGTGGATTCAGAGTGGGGTGGGGGTGTGGAGGGGGTGAGGTGGGGTGGGGTGGGGTGGGCAGGACCTGCGACGCTGATGCTGTCCCAGACAGGGGCGCTGAAGGTGAGCTCGCCTTTCTTGATCAACTCAAAGAGCCGCTCCTCCGAGCTGGACATGAACGGAGGCTCTCCGCTCAGCCTGCGGCACAGCAATCACATTAACAGCCAGAGAGCACACTTAACCAAATGACTGGAACTGAAGGAGAGAGTGAGTGTGTGTGTGTGTGTGTGTGTGTGTGTGTGTGTGTGTGTGTGTGTGTGTGTGTGTGTGTGTGTGTGTGTGTGTGTGAGAGTGAGTGTGTCTGTGTGTGCGTGTGTGTGTGTGTGAGTGAGTGATAAAGGAGAAATGGAGAAGCCTGATCTGCTTACAACGTGTGATGAACACGATCACGGCTGACGTGCCTCTGTAAACGTATAGTGCAAGACTGCTGTATGTGTGTATGTGTGTGTGAGACAGAGAAAAAGAGAAGCCTGATCTTCGTCCAGGACATGTAGGGTGTGACAGTGTGTGAGGGTAGGTAGGTGTGTGATCTTACAGCAGGTACATGATGACTCCGATGCTCCAGACGTCACACTGCTGGCTGTACTCGTGCCCGTTGATGACTTCAGGAGCTGGAGGGGGAGAGAGGGGGGTGGCACAGACACACAGTCAGTCAGTGAGCGGGGTCGAGCAGGGCAGACATCTCCACTGATCCGGCAGATGTGATGCTCTCATCTCGTTCATCACTCACTCAGAGCGCCCAGCTCTGCATTAGTTCAGCGAAGTACACGTGTGCCACCTTGGCCTTGTATCTAATAATGATTGCTAAAATACTGATAAAAGTAAAATAACCAAAAAATGATTGTCAAGAATCAAGTTCCAACACGGCCGATGTCGTATCCATTCAAGTGTAGTGTGTACCTATAGCCGACCACCTTAATATGGCGCTGTCAGGACCTACACTAGACTGGAAGTAGTGGTACTTATTATCAAGTGAAGAAGTCAGATATGTCAGGGAGGACTTTTTCAAATTTAATTGCAAAAGCGGTACAAACGATCTATGGCGTAGAAATCAAAGAGAAATCCCATACATCTTAAATTCACCTTCAAAGTTAAATACACATTATCCACAGGGAAAGCCACAGCGAGACAGAGCGTGAGTGACAAACATAGCATTTTAAACAACCTGTAGGTTTACATGTGAGTTATTTAGGGGTTAACTGCTGGTAGGGTTGACTGCGAAAAACCATATCAAACCCATTGTTTGCCTGCAGTAAATTATTTAAATGTTTTATCGTGTTCTTGCCTTTTATGTGTATTAAAAGGTACAGTCCGCGATTCTAATTCCATACACTTTTTGTCAAATTGAGCGATTTGCTACTCACAGTTCTGTAGCTGTCCATTTAATGTTTATGCTCAAAAAACATCTGTTGTTGCGAACAGTTCTACCTCTGGAAATGGGAAACAAATATTGTGGCTCGGACCAAGCTTTAAACAATCCCAGCCAATCAACGTGGTGTTTAGGGAGCACAGAAGGGAGAGGTGTAATTTGATTGGCTGTTGAGCACAAATATCAACAACCTTTTGCGAAACCAAAACCACATCACAGACTGCATTGTTAACATGCGTTCAGTCTGAAAGAAATGTAGCCTACTGGTGAAACTAGCTAAAACTAAACGGAAATTGAATACAACAATACAACAAACATTATCAAATTAAAAACACATTTGTGTCAGAGACATTTAGCTTGGGATGAGTTATGGGTTGAATTTCTGGGTTTTTAATAGGATGTGCTCTGTGTGTGTGTGTGTGTGTGTGTGTGTGAGAGAGATTGGGTGTGTGTTTTCAGTGTGTGTGTGTCGTACCCATGTAGATTGGAGTGCCACAGGTGGCTTGCAGCATGTTCTCACTGCCCACCCCACCCTTCTGCACAGACAGTCCAAAGTCTGTCACCTGAGAGAAGACAGCACAGAAGAACATTTCAGCAAGGAGACACGAGGGACGCACGCACACACACACACACACACACACACACACACACACACACACACACACACAGGCCATAAGTTTAATGCACTCTACACATTTCCTTTGGCCAGAGAATAATACTCTTAACTGGCCAAATATCAAAGCTCTTCCTTTCATCACTAAACAAAATACATCTGAGTGTATCTGTATCATTTTGATGCTGCGGTTGAAAGAATCATATTTATGGACAGAAGCAGGGTCACACCCCAGTAAACTCCCACTCTCACCCACTCCTTGTGTTTCCCTGGGCGGGATGAATAATGCATAGGAGCAGCATATATGGTTTCACACTCTGGAGTTTAGGGCAGCAAGGATAAATATCCAAGAGATGACCACCCTCGGACAGATAAAAATCCTTTCATACTGTGCCAGGACTGAGCTCTCTTAAAGCAGTGTGTGTGTGTGTGTGTGTGTGTGTGTGTGTGTGTGTGTGTGTGTGTGTGTGTGTGTGTGAGAGTGTGTGTGTGTGTGTGTGTGTGTGTGTGTGTACGTGGGTGCATGTGTGTGTGTGTGTGTCAGAGTGTGTGTGAGTGTGTGTGTGTGTGTGTGGGTGTGTGTGAGTGTGTGTGTGTGTGTGTATGAGTGTGTGTGTGTGTATGAGTGTGTTTGTGTGTGTGTGTGTGCATGCGCATGTGAGTGTGTGTGTGTGTGTGTGTGTGTGTGCATACGCATGTGTGTGTGTGTGTGTGTGTGTGTGTGTGTGTGTGTGTGTAAGCGTGCCTCACTTTAAACCCACACTACAGGTATCTGCCTCAGTTGGATGCTGTCAGCGCTCTGTTCCTTGCTGGACCGGGTGAGTGTTCTCTCACTCTCACTCTTTCCCACCTGCTCTTGATTCATTCTCTAAAAGAGCCGTCCAGTGGAGCCAGGCTGGGGGGGCTGGCCGTACTGAGACGGCACTTAAAGAGCACTTACAGAGAGTGGCAGTCACGCCAGTGGGGGAGGACAAAACAAAAAAAAACTTCCTGAGTTCTCTTAGCGACAACACTTTTTTTGTGCCTTCTCACCTTGATATTAACCGTGTTGTTATCGTCGCCATGGTGATAACTCTTAACAAGTATGTTTTCCAGTTTGAGGTCTCGGTGCACAATGTCTGCAAAAAAGCACAACCACCGTTAGCTGAAAGGCAAAAAAGCAGACAAAGAAACTCAGACAAGCTCATTAAAAACAAAGAGAGGTACAACAAAAACAGTAATGGAAAACACTTGCCCCCGTGCAGTCGCGAGTTCGCTAACAAACCCGAAAATTGCTTTTCATCAAAATGTCCTCCTCTCCGGGCGGACGGCGTCAGTGAGCGTTATGACATCACGCTTGCTCCTTGTGCCCGCGTTATTATAGGAGACGTGATACGTGCGACTTCAGAGTGACAGTCGAGGCGGACATCGCTCCTCGCCGCACTTCCATTAGCGCTGCCTTAATCTACCGGCGCCTCTCTAATGTTTAATGTAAATGAAGACGATGAACCGGTAGCCAGTTCTTTAGGATGGGTCAGACTCGGGGGGCAGATTATGACGGTGGGGACCCGCGTCCAGGCGCTCCTGCCGGCATCATTAGCCGCTGCGCGGATGTAAGGCGCACCGGCACACGGGGGACACTTAGTGTGAAAACACACCTATTAATCAGTATTCTTCCCCTGCTCGTCGTAAATGACTCATTAGCCCCATGTAATGGTGTCTCATTGCCAAGCAACGTCCTAAATTACCTCTAACTGGAGATTTCACCAAGAGCAAGAAGAAGGAGAGCAAGAGAGAGAGAGAGAGAGAGAGAGAAGAAAAAAAGAGAGATTGAGAGAGTGAGTGAGAAAGAGAGAGTGTGTGTGTGGGTGTGAGTGAGTGAGAGAAAGAGAGAGAGAGAAATAACCGCATCCTCAAATAAACCCTTCAGACTCAATTAAAAAATAGGTTGATTTTTTTCCCCTCCCTCCCCGGTCTGGCAGTTGTTCATTATGATCTCATTATTAAAATAAGCCGGGCCTCTGTAATGACGGAGAGGCACAAATGTGATAGCAATCACAGAACTGATTATCAGATGTCCATGAGAACAAAGCCGTCCAGGCCCCCGCTGGATATGACGTGGAGGTGATGTTAGCAAATTGGCCTCGTCAGCTCCACGCTGCATTTACCCGCTACCCAAACAACCGAGTAGGTGCCATTCAATCAGTTCAAGCAGGGGCCTAATTATGCTGGACCATAATACTGTTCAGGTGTCAACAAGCCATAATAAAATCTTAAAGAGCGATCGAAAGAAGAAGAAAAAAAAGCCAACACCACTTTAAGGGCTTTTGGGCTATTCTGATAACATCAAGTTGCTCTGAAATTGTTGCAAAGGCTTCACCTCAAGCAACAAACAGAAAGGCCAAAAGGCACAGTTATGGGGAAGTGACTGCATCGTCAGACTGTGGTCCCCTGTGTCTTCTATAGTCAGGTGATTCCACAAATTGATTCCACCTCCTAGCTGCCCTGACAGAGGTTGATAGTTAACCTAAAATGCTGGGCAGGACCTGGACATGATGAGCCTGTGCTCTATGCCTCGGCGTGGTGCTGGGAGGAGACTGGGGGTCCTCACCCTTCTTGTGCAGATAGACGATGGCCTCGGCAAGGCTGCTGATGATGTGGCACGCGTCCTCCTCTTTGAAGCGCTTCCTCTTCTGCAGCAGCTCCTTCAGCTCGCCGCCCTCACACAGCTCCGTCACCAGGTACATCCTCTGTGACGTGCACACACACACACACACACACACACACACACACACACACACGCACACACACACACGCACACACACACACACACACACACACACACACACACACACACACACACAGATATGTATGCACATGCGCACACAAACACACACACACACACACACACACACACACACACACGCACACACACACACACACACACACACACACACACACACACACAGATATGTATGCACATGCGCACACAAACACACACACACACACCCACACATACCCAGGCACACACATGTTCATGTATACACACATATTTAGGCAGGTAAACATGCTCATACAATGTGGAACCATACAAGCAAGTGTCAGTGCATTCACATACGTTCACACACACACATGGTATACACAATGTGCTACAAACATGGACAGGTTAAGGCATAGAAAATCACTATCTTAACTCATGCAGCCCCATGCACTTGATAAGAGCTTTAACCTGCATTTATTATGAATGGCGGGGGAGAGGAGATTAACCTCTTCTTAATTATATTTTTAGATGCTGTTTGTTCCTCCTTACCTTTGGCGTCTCAAAGACTTCCTCCAGGTGAATGATGTGCTCATGATTGACTCGCTTCAGGATGCTCACCTCCCTCTCCAGCAGTTTCACTCCAGAGCTCCCTGCCTGCAAACACACACTTTATGACTGACACTGACACACACACCTGACTGAGTGCGCAATTCTTTTTTAGGGTGTCTTCACTGGAGCTGTTTTTCTTTTTCTTTTTACAGCACAGCTGTCATTACACTCTGTCAGCCTACGTAAACACACACGTACCTTTTCTTTGTTCACCTTCTTGATGGCCCACTTCTTTCCCGTGTCTTTGTGGGTGGCTTCGCAGACGACCCCAAAGCTTCCTTGACCTAGTTTCCTCCCAAAGGAGTAGATTTGCTGGGGGTACAAAGAAGAAAAACCAGTATTGGTGTCTGATTTGAGAATCAAGTGACATTCATAGCAAGGCACCTATCTTCCAAATGACCCAAGCACACACACACACACAAACCACGCATAATGACTGGTCTTTCAGGCTGAAGCTATTTTTTTTATTTTTTTATTTCTTCATTTTTTTTATTTTCCTGCCTCCAATACTCCATTAACCGGAGACCCGGATCCTAAAGTGGAACTTAGTTTTCGAGTTTGCCCGTCTCTGGAGCTGGAGAATATAGTATTTCTAATCAAGTTACAAATGATTAAGTTGCTGCCGCAGTTCATTCAATCTCAGGTCTAATTAACTTGATCATTATCTCCGTGCATGCAAGGCTGAGCATTGCCTGCTGCGTATTTGGCATGGAGCGTGCTCAGTTCCCTCTTAAGAGGGTGTGTGTGTGGGTTGATGGCGTGGGGGGGTGTGGAGAGGTTGGGTGGGGGGCAATTAGAATCATGCTATCCTGCAGCTGCTCTCCGGGGTAAAGGGCGGCGCTGTGGGGGAAGATCAGACATTTTCAGGTGCGTCACAGCCAACTGTTTTTGCCCCCCCCTGACTAGCCCATTGACTGCAGATCTAAGAGAGGTCATTGTAATGTATACCCACTGCCATCGATGTGGTCATCAGGTGTACCCCCAACTCTGTGTGTCTATACCTGGATGTCGATCTCATCCTCCATGCGCGTGTGAGGCACCTTCCTCTCTGCGCTGCTCACGCGCGTCCACTGGGAGGCCATTTCAATGCCAGCTCCAGAAGCCTCTGGCTGCGTCAGCTACAGAACAGAGAGAGAGAGAGAGACAGAGAGAGAGAGAGAGAGAGAGAGAGAGAGAGACTGTCTGTAACAGCGTGAATCACGTACAGAGAAACTGGCCTGACAAACAAAAAAAGATACTTTTTCGCCCTCCTGACAGATCACCTAACTGCAGTGAACAATCAAGAAAACAACCACGCGCTGCAGAGTCAGTACCGATAAGCCAGCAAAGTAGGTTTCTTCTCTCTGGGATGATCAATAATCATTTACCTCTATCTTTCTTTCTCTCTCTCTCTCTCTCTCTTTCTTTCTTTCTTTCTCTCTCTCTCTCTCTCTTGGACCGCTTTCGGAGAAAATCTTCAGGGATGCTTTTATGTCACCCTAGCTGGGAGATATAAGAGACTAGCCCTTGTAAATGTGAGGTTAACTCAGGTGAGGCCAGGAGGAAAGCCAATCGTAGCGCAGCACCCCTCCACCCACTACCCCCACCCCAAGTGTCCTGGCTGAGGCTGGGTGGTGACAGTCAGTCTGCTACAGGTCATTCAAATGCTGTCTTCACTGTGCTCATCCAGGCCTGGATAATTCCTCTCAGAGACACGATAAGCCCCAGCACTGAAAAGCTCTACGGCTCTTTGACGTTTTTTATTTCTTTTAATGAGTTTCCATTCAAATATAAAGAACCTGTCCGACTGAAGAGAGGCTCGAAGACTTGAAGTCAATCAGCTATAAAAACGTACCTGAGTGCACACAATATGTCTTCATAATAAACAAAACATGTCTGGGCTAATGCAAATTTTCATGTGGGACAGAAAAACTTTTTTTTTTGTCAGAGGACACAATATACCAGCTGTTTCGTTAGTGTTGATGATAGAAATGTCAAGATCACCTCACAGGTATTCATTTATTACACAAATACATTTATAATGTTAACTTGTGATAGAGGAAAGTCAAGTCAAGCCTTGAAGAAGGGAAGTCACCCTGACAAGTGATAAGATGAAATTCAACAATCGTGCAAAATTCAATTATACGTAGCTTATTTGAAATGCCCTGATAACACTACAACCAACTCTTTTTCCACATGGGCAGGAGTTTACCTAACTTAATAACAAGAGAATGTGAAAGCCTATCTTATCATGAATGTTTTGTGTCCTGTCACACATGCACTGTATTTGGCCACAACCTCCCCACAATCTCCCCACCCTTTTATAGGATGTCAGCAAACATGGCCAAGTTTCCTACAAAGGTCTCTGCCCTGCCATTTGTCTTAAGTGTTCATATTAATATTATGCACAGTTTATCCAGCTCTCTGCAGCTAAATTAAATGCAAAGCAATCGCGGAGTGATGGCTGTGAGCGCTGGAGTGCATCTGCCACACGGACGGGCATTAATAATTAACGGGGAAACAGTGTCTTTAACCTTTTCTCTCGGGGCGCGTTAGCCTATCTCTTCCCTGACAACGCTCCCGTTGCAGCCCGGACCCTCGGCCATCGTCTCCCATCGCCTTATTTGCTCATCAGAAGCAGCTGTGACAGTTTTCCCCGGAATCCCAATCGCCTCAATCAGTGCTTGTTTCGCCAAAGACAGAGCCAATTAACAGTGCTGTTGGCTAACAGAATGTGACCACACCGCGCGCTACAGGGACTGAGTGCAGGATGATGAGCCCAGGGGAGAAAGGAGATATCAGGGTGAGGTCTAGAGAGGTGCCTGACCTTAAAGCAGGTCACTGCCCGGTACAGTAGGATGGCCTGGCAAGGTCAGGGTTATATTATTGTTGTACTTTTACTAAAAGAAGTAAAATAAATAAAATTATAATAAATATTGAGTGACAACATCACATGGCCAAATTGTTTTTATATAGAACTTAATAGATCACAGTGAGCCCATGAATTCCAGTGTCTGACTGACTGAAAATGGGTAAACTCAATGATATAACTCAAAGAATAAGAGTGACAAGTGCAATTAAGCCTTTGTGTTTCAACATTTTGATGAAAACTGACACAGGGTGTAACTTCATCACTCTGTAGAATGTGATTAGTAAACAGTAGGCCAAGAACTCATTAAGCTCAGTTATAGTTCATTTTACAGTGTATTTTTATCGGGTAATTCAACCTCTGAAATGTAGTTTAATATCTACAGATTTCTGCTGAAATTAGGTACTGAGACTTTGGTAATAAAATAGTACATAAACTATAGAAGTTAATATGTTCCCCGGGAAAATGAGAGATGCTGAACACTGCATAAGTATTTTAGGCTAATTGAAAAGTAATTTAGCATGACACATGATACAGACAGGAGAGGAAGAACCTCATACACTGGGAGCTAATCATCTGGTGCGTGTGACAGAACTGGGGCTCGCGTGAATGACACGTATCAGGAGGCAGAATGGGAGTCGGGAGAAGAAGGAATAATAGCCTGTTTCGACAGCAGACCACCTTCTGTGTTTCAGCTCGGGCGAGCCACCTGTGCATGAGCTGTCGCACCGTGCACCATTGGGGCTGTGAGGCTGTCACCAGAGATTGCCATGGAGCAGAATTAGGAGAGGGGTTTAACATGTGCGCTCACCGCGTCGTGGAGGACTCGAGGAATTCCATCAGCTAGGCCCTAGCAGTTCCCTCCTGTACCGACAACCTGTGTGGAGAAAAGGTGGAAGTTACACGACATCGCGGCAGCTACACTCACATTAAGGTTATCTTTTTGGACGGATCTGTTTTTCTGTATGTCAAATTTGTAGAGTCACAGCTGTGCTTCACTTTTTGAAAAGTATTCATCGGTCACAAAACAGCTATCCTTGGATTTTTAGGAATAGGGTACATTTGTGTTATGACTCATTGAAAAGCATCCCAGATCAAGACACTCACACTCAACAGAGATATAGAGAGGCAAGAATCATTAGCAGAGACTGAGACATGGCAGCTTGCAAGCCAAGCAATGCAAGCAAGCCAAGGACCAAGGACCATGTGCTTCCCAGTGCCTCTTCAGATCTCAGAAAGCACCCAGTAGAATGTAGGCTAATTATGGCAGATAGAATGTCAGCAATCGATCCCACTGCATTTTTCATTCCCGTGCCATAACTGTCAGATGCCCATTAGCGTTTATTTACAGACTGTTTGCAGACGGAAATACACATTGTTTCCCTCTGCTGCGAGAGAGATGCTCTGTTTCAGCGGGGGACACAAATTAAATGTGACATCGGAATGATGCCTGGACACACAGAGATAATTCCGGGCCTGGATTGAGTTTTCTTGTGCTGTCTCTTACTCTCTCCCTGCTTTACTGCGTCTCTCTCTCTCTCTCTCTCTCTCTCTCTGCTTTACTGCATGTCTTTCTCTTTTTCTCTCTTTCCCCTTTTCTTCCTTTTGTTCTCCTCTTCTCTCTCTCCTTTCTGTTCCATGTTCTAACCTCTTCTTTATTCTACCCTCTCTTCCATGTATGCAACCCTTTCTTCCCGGCAATGCTGCAGACTGCACACTATTTGACAGAATCGCTTCCCTTTGAAAGTGTGCCCACCCTTTTAAGCAGTCCCAGTTCAAATGCAAATGGAGGTATGGAGTAATAACTGTGTGAGTGAGTCTTATTGAAGACGAAGGTTAAAGGGGCTGATCGTCACTGTACTGACGTCAAGGAAGTCACTTGGCACAATGCAGCCCAGACTTTTACTGCCAAAGAATCTTAAGCTATTACTATATCAGTGCAGTATCAACAATTTCCTTCCTGAAATACTTCAACTCACTTCAACATAAAATACTGGGCAAAAGAGGGGAAAGACTTAAAATAAACTGTTTGGATTTTACAGGACACACATGGCACACACAAACATCTTTCTCTTCACAGGCTAGGCTAAATATTTCATTCTCATCATCTGCGGTTTAATTATTTATTGACAACTGCCTTTGATGACAAATGATAAACCTCGCCGTCTTAATGAGCCTTGGAATTATATTACCTGCTGAAGGAAGTTGAGCATGTCTAGACTGCAAATACATGGGGGGGGTGTCTTTGATGCACTTTGCTTAAATACTCTTTTGCGAAAGCTATAATATAGCAGAGCATTTATAATCATGTAGTAATGCATCAGCCATACGATGGTGGATACAACCACATACAGCCTGGATATACAATACCCAATAAAGTATTCACAGTGTGCCCACATGAGCCATAACTATCGAAAGGTACTGTAAAGATGTAAATTAGATCAGAGAAAAGGTTATCAGAATAATTAAACCCCATTGATGCAATGCATTATTTCTTAAGTCAGGATCTTCTATTTTGAACTTAGGAGATCATGCTTAAGTGTGCTTTCAACATCAAACATTCCTGCTATTGAGTATACCCGACACAGACAATGCACTGCATCCACTCTGATTACATTTGGCCTTCCTGATCATCTGAAACCTACTGTTAAAAATCTAAGCAGTCAGTTTTGTGGTTTGGGCACTTGCTGTGACTAATGACTAATTGTCTATTTGTGGTTTCTTTCAAGTCACATTTGATTGATCAGCAGAGACTGGATGAACTTGCTCTGCTCTAAAGAAGCAAAAGATCAAGTTGCTCCCATTTGCGCAGAAGAGTTCACATGTTGCTAGGAGATAATGCTCAACAACATATTCTCAAGCATTTCACATGGGTTTCATGGCACCAGCTAGGCTAGTCTCTGCAGGGCACACTTTCTAAAATGTCAGTAAGTTCCTTTGAGGGGAATCATTAAGAGAAAAAAAAGATTATCACAGTTGAAATGATACTCAGCATTCAGACATCAGTCACAGAGCAGACAGTATCTGGATTCTTTTGCATTCCACATCACTAGCCAAGTCTAGACTATACCAAATGCCTATTTCCTTCTAAATCTATATGAAAACTAGGCTATACACAGAAAGAAATCAAGGAAGTAAGCAGTCCAGTTTGTACATTACGTGAAGACTATTGCTGTCCCTGTGATTTTAAACAACTGATACTGATACATACTGATACACATACTGATCAACTTCATTATCCCACAGAAACAAGAGGTTAGGCTCTCTCCCACATCCTATTGAAAATGTCCACAATAAACACATAGCCTACAGGCGAAACAGACTATTTACACTGAAACACTGTAATGAGGTTAACAGATTCTGAACAATACAAAGGGAAGTAAGAGATCAGATAATGGATATTCAGTAATGGATCTCTTGTCACTTAAATTAGTAACCTTCTCCCCCGTGGTACTCATAATGCCCAGACCTGCACCCATTCCATCATGTCCATTGGGAAAAAGTGAAACTGGAGTAATACATTCTTCAGCAAGAAAGGCAATGTTGCAGGAGCAAGAAACATCCAGCTGCTTGGAGCCCATAATTATTTAAATCTCATATAAGTAGCAATTAACTTTCTGTGACCTGTTCCAGCTAAATATAATTATCTGGCATAGAACCTGCATAGTAATAGGTGTTTTAATGCTCACTGATGTTTCAACACGTTCAACGTGCTCTAAGCTGAAGTAGCAATAAAACTGGCTACGCTCATTAAATTGAGTTTATTGAGTTATGTTAGAGCGAACTTTCCCTTACTACTGTCAATATATATATACCAACGTATTTCAAGATTTTGCTTATAGGCAGTTTGTTTCATTGGCTTGGTAGCTAGCCATTAGCCATTCATGGGGGAAATCCATTTAGCGAATGTCAGCTAGCACGGCTAGCTAGCACGGCTTCATTAAAGCAACAATGTGAATCACGGTTGTTGATGTCAAGGTACAGCAAAACACAGGTAGGTAATGAATAGGTACAACTAGTTAAATATTGCTAATAGAGCGAAATAATTACCTAGTTGGGCATCGTTCGCCACCAGTAAATGCAAAACTCCCACTCACTGAGGCTCAGGCGTGTGTTGCTATGGCAACCAAAGAAGTTAGCTTCGCAGTTTTCATTCGGCATCAACTTCTCTAAAGATCAATCTAGCCCGCAAAACGATACAGATCCTTTAGTACACCATTCATTTACCATCCGTTATATTTCAGACTCTTATAAGACGGTTCCTTCACCTGAAGTCGTCAGTTGGTGGATGCCTAACATTTGACAATACCTGGCAATACACTGCGACACTTTCTAAACTTTTCTATTCTCTGAAGAGGGGCGGACTACGGTGGCTGGTGTAGGACAGCCTTGAAGAAATTCAATTGTCAATCACGTTGCTGTCAAGTCATAAGACAATAATATAGCCAGGCCTGCATCGTATTTAATTGTATCTATATTTATAGATAATGGCTACATTTACAGTGTCGATGAGATTCCTGTGTTTTTGTTTTTCCCTCCGTTAAAATTTACTTAAAGGAAGAAGCATCAATAAAGCGGAACATTAAATGGTTTATGACTGCAAATATGCCTACCCAAATGGCAAATGAGGCAAATGGTGTCTTTTAATTTTGCATCCATCGACACTGTATACATTACATTCTTAGGTATTAGTCTCCATCTAGTGGTTAAATGTAATATTACAAGGAAATGTAAAAGTCCTTGGAGAAGCCTAGCTTCAAATAACTATGCATTTACTGGGTAAGCAAGATAATGACTATAATAAAGAGCCCTTGAAAGATCCCAGATTGAACACAATATGAGGCTTTAAACGGTAATTAATAATAACTATATTACATTGTTAATAGTAAATGAACAGGAAAGTAATCATAACAGGACAGAGAAATGACGAGGAGGAATAGAATGCAATTTATCTCTACAGAATCACGTTGGTGAGAAAAACTTTGTTCAAGAGGTCTTGTAAACCTCCACTACACTGTTAATGTCGAATAGAAGAGCTCTGCCAAATGTGAATCTGTTTTCTTTGTGTTTTTAGTTTATATCAACATATGACCTAATTCCCTGGATATAACTTAATGGTTCAGAGATAAAATATAATTACAGCTTTAAATTCTGTACAGAGGACATGCCAGCATTGCTGATTTGGTTTCCATACTTGGGGTTGAAATTTTAGAAACTCTTCTGTTATTTTCAAGAATTGCTTCGATAGTTCTCTACAGTCCAACAAAACCATAACGACTTAACAGGTCATGTTCAATCTGCGTCTCCACTCTTAGCAGAGATAATAGTCCCCAGATGATTCTCATGGTTGTTTGTAAATCACAGACATGCCTTTTAAACCATCCAGTGCATGAAGCCAGCCATGCACCCGTTGCTGCCTTTGCTTCCATTCTATTTCAGTGGAGAGGAACTATTTCATGCCGAAGATGAGAGCTGTGAAAAACTGCACACCAAACATGTCTCATTTACAATGCAATTGACACACTGAAAAAGTGCTTTTAATTCCTTTAATTCTCCCTGTGCAATGGTATGCTTGCAACATGTATACACACAGTAAATTCAGATTGTTCAAATAACACAATAATAAGAAATGCACCCCACCTTATATTAAGCGTACTGAGGTAATATGCATTTATATCTTAATCGATAATTACGTAGTGCTTTGCATGTAAGTACATGTCCTCCCATTATGTACTTTTTTTAGGATAAGGGTTAATAACATGTAATTATAGGTACTTGCACTTCCAAAGTCCATAGCATTATTAAGTTCTTATCTATATAACATTGTACAGCGATATTAAACCAAAGTGGGACTTTTTGCATGGCCAGGATGTTTTTGCTGCAATTTGTAACCCTGGATTAAACTGATCTACCCCCAGATATTCAAACAAGGGACAGATACTTAAGGCCCTGACTGTGTACCTGAATTTTAGACTAAAATGTTAATCAACTTCTCTGTGAACTGAAGGACTTGTAAATGGTTAGTAATATTTTGGTCCAGTAAATTGATGATGTCAAACAGTAAAAGTCATTTATCTATGCTAGTTCTCGTTATAATACATTCAGCAAATACTGAGCACGTCATCGCTATTCTATATCTGCATGCAATAAAAATAGAGAACACATACCACTGTAGCTATGTCAGAAATAGTTTTAACTGCCTTTGTTCTTTTTCCTCCGCAAAAAGCAATTTTACCCATCATTACAAAATAAGATGAAAAGCAGCCCTTTAAAAAAATGCCACAGCAGAGATTCGATTGGGATTTATTTGAAGTCCTATGCCATACTCTGTTATTCAGGGGTAATTTACCCATAATTCTCACCTCATTACAGCTCCCTTAGTGATGGAGTTAACTTGGACTCTGTGCATTCCTACATTCAAAGTACAGTACATGGGTTACTCTGCCAAACAAAAAACATTAGGAGTGCCCTAGCGAACGTTTCTATGTAGTGCTTTGTTTGAAAGGCAGGAGCAATGGTCGTTCATAAAGAAAAACAACCACGTGTATGTACTTTGTAACACTTTATAACAGTTCTAAACAAATGACTCCCCTTTCATGATAGAGTTATGCAGTCTGCAATACTATTTAGAAAGAAATAACATTTGTTCAAGGAGTTCTTGAGTTCTTCATGACATGTTGATTATTGTAGTATGCAGTTCACATATACCAACTTGTTATACCTTGTATGTTATTGTATGGAATGACGAACCGATCCTTGTAACTAACTGTCATGAAGAAAATAGAAACACAAGAGAAAATTACAGCTCTCTCATAAAACACAGAGTAGAAATTTTATAACTACACCAAGTGTAGAGTCAAAACGTCGCCTGAAACATGACATCTAACATCTGCATGGGAGACAATACAGATTTTTCACACTCGTAAGAGTGAGGCATTTAATTGAGCTTGCATCCTTGGCAGCCCTAGCGCACTCAAACGGACTTCCTCCTCTTGCCAAAGACGTTGTTGATAAGCTTGGCCATGGATTTGGAGCCGCTGTAGCGCCGGCGGTCGGCCCGGTACTTCAGGTGCTCCATCACGTGCCGCATCAGCTTGGTGAAGAGGTTGGCGATCTCCAGGTAGTCCTCGGCCGCCGACACCTCCTGGAAGTGGCACTTGTTCTCCAGGGCCACGGCGCGGGCCTCCTCCTCGCTCACCTGCCTGCTGTGGCACAGGTCCTTGCTGTTTCCCACCAGACAGATGGGAATGTCTACGTCCCTGGCCAACACAGGAATGATGAAGACTGATTACTCTTGGAAGCTAATTTTTTAACTGGAGTGTTTACACAACCATATGGACAAGTCGAACTTTCTGAGCTCGTATAACAATAAAGCACTGTACTCGAGACACTGAGCAGAAAACAGCGGACCGTGTGTCAAATGCCAAACAATACCGTAAACTGTGCTGTGCTGAGCTCTGTGTCATGTCTTTTTTTCCAGAGCGTGTCAAAACGTTTTGGCCCTGCTTCGAGTGAAAGCTCAAAAGGGGGACTGAAGCATGACCACCCATCTGATCTCACCCTCCATGTATGTGTGAGAGTTTTAATGGCTGCCAGCTGCCTACTTCACACTCTCACTTACCACTGTCGGCAAACGAAACCCCAGGTTCTGCTACATCAATCTGGTTAGGACATGTTATTGAGGGCTCTCCAAAGAACGCTCCAAAGAACGTTAACAATTAACAGAACAGAACAGAAAGGGTGTACATATGCGTGTGTGTGTATGTGCGTGTGTGTGTGTGTGTCCGGCTGTGAAGGTTATTGTGTCCGGGACAGACTGACAGACCAATCCCACCCACGTTATATGAGTTTGCCGATTGTTTCTTTTTATTATTTATTTCTGTCAATGGCACATTTTTCTATCCTCTGTTTACACTCACACCCACACACATACCCACCCACAGCATAAAATCCACACAAGGAACTCGAGGCTCCACAAATGGTCCTCATTAATTCCTCCAGAAAGGGACCTGATCCCATCAGTGCCTGCCCACATCAGTCCCCCTGGGGGTCACGGGGGTCAGGGGGTTCAGAGCATCACTCACCCCTTACAGGTCTCTCCTCCTCGGGTCTCTTTGATCTGGCGCAGGATGTTTTTAGCGTTGAGGAAGGACATGCGGTCGCTGATGTTGTACACCACGACAAAGCCATCAGCCCACTCTACAGGCTCTTCCAGGATGCATCTGCCCTCACTGGTCTGCAGGGGAAGGCAAGAGCAAGGGGGGTGGGGGCGACATTGGGGTCTGATCAAAGGGCCACATTTCCAAACAGCCTCACAAAGGTGCCCCAGAGCGGCTAGAACAAGGGGACATAAACAAACGGGGACCTCACTTTCCATTAATTTCTCCTGCTGCTGGTGGAAAGCAGTGGGGGTATCAAACAGCAGGGGAGATAACAGCTACGCTCTGACACAAGTTTTGCATTTTCCCCAACAGCGCTCTTGGGAACAGTAAATGCCAGTTGAGTCGAGAAGAGCATTCTGTTTTTGTCTCTCACTTTTTTGCCTCTGCAAACTTTTCTCTGTGTGTGTGTGTGTGTGTGTGTGTGTGTGTGTGGGGAGGGGGGGGGGTGTTGCTAGATCAAGAGACACAATGACAAGGTGCATGTTAACCTGTGTAATGCCTTTCACATGCTTAAGATGTCACAGAAAATAGACAGCACACATCCTGCTACCTGGACTCTGGGACTCGTAGTCCAGAGTCTGCAGGCGGTAAAAGGTCCCAGATGCGGGAGTCGTGAGCAGTGAACGCTCTACTGCCGCTCTCAGCTTTCAAAGGCCGCGTGCCACACCACGCCACGCACCAGCTCTCTGAACTTCAGGGGTCCCGTCGTAAATCCCATAAGAGCCCTGCATACAGCCTCCATATGGAGCTGTCTCCAAGTGAACTGGCTTGTGGCAGCTCTTTTGTGATCACCAAGCATGATCTGTGTGGAGCAGATGGGTGTATGACCACATACCTGTGAGCATGGATCAAACATTTCCAAGTTCAACTGTCTCCCGTCAATGGAGAGCCTTTTACGGTATAAGGAATCTGCAAACAAACAAAGATAAAAGATTCTTCTTGTTATGACCGACACGTGTGCCAAATAAAAGTCTGGCTCGCAGAAATGGAAGGGATGGTAAAATGTAAATAGAAAATATAAAAGTCATCACGTGAGAGCAGCTCGAGCCAGTGCAATGCGATACACATGCAGCTGTAATAAGGAGCAATGATTACTGTAAGCCTCAAAAATCCCTGGCATGGCTGTTCTGTCAGAGCAGACAAGCTAATAGATTTAAGGGAATTAGCCATGAGCAGAGCGGTCGGAAATCATATACCACTCGGAACATGTCAACATGAAAGGCAGCCATCGCGGAGACATGCAGTGACTAATGGGACAAGTGAATGACTTCACTCAGCTGTGAGACGTTCGCTCCGCTCTGTTCGAGATTAGATGTTTACACAATTGTTTTAATGCCTTTGATTTTTAAACACTATAATCAGCCCATATGTTATGTTTTTTTTTTCTTTTCTTTGACATGAAATTGAATCTTGGGGCTTGCGTGTAAGTTTGGCCATGGTCATATTTCCCATGGATTTGGGACACAATTAAGCTCTGTGCTGAGTTAAGTCTGTTGGTGCCTGGCCAGAGGCAACAGTGCAGGCTGGTGAGATGTAGAACACATGAGTTCAGCACCAGTAATCCAATCACATCATTAAACACATGTGCGGGTAAATATACTCACTGCTGTTGGATGCGTACTCCCCGATGAAACGCTTTGTCAGGAACCGAACTAGAACCGCTGTGAAGTGTGATAGAAAGAGAGAGAGAGAGAGAGAGAGAAGAGATGATGGAAGGAAGGAACCATATTAGAGCATTGCGGATCTACGAGCTGAAAACAATCCGCCTGAGCCGCGAACAATGCTGTTAAAAGCTTGGCTGGAAAACAGAGCTGAGGAAACGAGGGCACGAGAGGCTAAGAGTCAATCCCCACTCTCATAAAAGACTTGGACTCCTCTGTACTATACACCGGGGTATATTTGGCAACCCTGGTACTAGCATTTACAGATTTCTTTCGCTCTTTGACCATGAACACACTGCCTGGTCTAAATTAAATATTTGAGCCATGAAGCTGGGTTGGCTCACCCCACCATTGAAGTCAGGGCTTGAGTTTCAAACATGTACAAACATTCACTGTATGGATGCCATGAGAAGGCTACTTTTTTTGCCCCATCTATTCCCCTGCAGCTATGAGCCTATAACTACAGCCCTGTCCTTATGACACACTCTTGTGATCTGCAGAGATACATCTGGGAGGTGCGTTTCTTCGCTATCTCGTCCTGTGTGCCTTCTTGATTAGAGGACTTTGGTACTTTGGTCTCCACCGCTGGCTCTTAATTTTTGGCCCTAGGGGACCATGGGTAATTATTCTCCGCTTATTTAATAGTCGTCAGTACAGGTATGCAGCCTGGGGGACTCTATGTCCCTATTCAACACAGGAAAAAAAAAATTCCCTCATCAGTTATACCAATTACTTGCTTGTTACAACCATCAATTTTAATTTCCCCTTTGGATGACTTGTTTAACAGTGACCTAATTCATACAACAAAGAAATCCAGCACTGTGAAAGTTAAAAAGTGCAGTCATATAGGGTGGACATCATTTATTAAACTGCCTGTCAAAGCAGGCCTATAGTACATTAGTGAATCCTATAGTACATTAGTGAATCTTGGTCGAGTTTACCATAACACAGTTGCAATGGTAGTAAACAACAATCTGACCACAACTATGGATAAGACACAAGTTCATCTCAGACCTTCATCTAGAGAAACTATCTCTGCAACAATTCATTTTAACTTTCAGCCCTGAAATTCTGAAATCAACTTGAGTGTGAAATTGTCTGATCGCTACAGATGAGAGCTCACCTGATTTTCCAGCTCCTTTGCTGCCCAGCAGGGCCAGCTTGATGTCGTTCATGTTTGCAGCCTGAGCAGAACAGCTGGGAGAGCCGGAGCTGGAGTGGACAGAGAGGGAGCAAGAGAGGGAGAGGGAGAGAGAGAGAGGGAGGTTGGCTGGCTTGGCTGGTTGGCTGGCTGACTGGCTGGCTGGCTGGTTGGAGGCTGTCTTGCTTTGTGTCCTACACGCTGGAAGAGAAGGGAGGCAGGTACTGCTCTGCTTGTAAGCACTGCTTCAATACTTTAGACCTGCCAGAGGGGGGGACAATGAGAAACAGAGCCACACTAAGAGGTTTTACTCTTTTTTCCTCTCTCTCTCTCCCTTGCTCACTCTCTCTTCCCTCTCTCACCCCCTCTGTCACACACATACACTCATGCAACAGACATATCGACCCAGACTTGCAGCTCCCCGCCCACTAAATGAGAAAATCTTCAAGGCTGGGTTGCCAAGAGGTCAGCGGGAAAGTGAATTTGATCCATGATACAATTTTACTCAGTAGTGTTTATTTTGTCCCACCCAAACATAAAGCTGGTGAGACACCAGGTCCTGAAATACTCTTGTTTTCGTTTGTTTTGCAGAAATTATAATCACCAGAATTTCAAGCAGTCATATTTGGATGCTTCGCAATGTTTCTTGGATGTCAGTGTATTATTCTACCTACCTACTGTGATGGCTCAGGTTTTTGCCAATTTGTAGCATTAATTAAGGAGAACAATGTTTTTTGGAACTGAGTTTTATGATTCAGTAAGTCACCAAGAGGCACAGAGCATATTGTGGGTACACACACTATTTTTTGCATTTCTCTTTTATACAGTCATAATGGGCAAAAGCTACCAAGGCTCCAGCCCAGTAGCACAGTGGGAGTCATGGGCAAAGCTGTCAGGGGTACAAAGACACTTAATACTGTGGATAGTAGTTCTCAATTAGCTTAACTATGAGATGATTCTCAACAGCTCACACCTGACCACCAAATTTCAGTATGCAAAGCAGCAGTCCTGTTATGATCCAAATGCATCAAATTGTTTGAAAGAAAGGTGCAAATCTATGGGGATAATTCAAAGCTCTTTTTTTCAGCGCAGTGTGGGATGAGAATAAAGACCCATTCAATCATCCAAACTTTAATTTCATGGACTGCCTCACTGGTCCATTCTGCTTTTCTGCAGTGACAGATAGTTTTTTCCTGTCTCCGGGGTTTCTTTGTTCACTGGAGTTCACCGTCGTGTCCTCGTATTATCCTGTGATGTTTCATTTCATCTCCGCCGTTTGAGGAGATGCAGACCCCTTTCAGTAGAACTCCAACTCTGCCGAGGACAAAAATATGAAAAAAGAGAAAAAGCTTCATGCAGCCTGCTATTGTGCTTGGACAACGTCCATTTGCTGAAATGTTAAATTGAAAGAAGCATTGGAAAAACAATCAGGTATTGTGTACAAACAAAAGAGTAATATACATTTGTAATGAAAAAGAAGGCGTCAACAATATGTTTGACACATGCATGACTGTTAGGATAGGTTAGATCACATGGTAGGGAAAGCACTGACCTACAGCCAGGGCTTCAGTGATGTCACTACGTGTGGCTAATTGGTAAAATCACACCTGCCCGAGGCTCATGGCACACGATTAGGTTAGGTCCTTTGTGGGGGCTGAGGCCAACTGTCTCCCTTGAGATTGTTGCCACATGTGTGTCCTGGGGAAAGCCCAAGGCAGTTGCTTTCGGATTTACACCACCAAATAAGGAAAACTTGAACTACAAACGGACCAACGTTTGGGCCGGTCAAAGACCAGTTGTAGAGAGAGCCACCGGGGCAGCCACCAGGTGAGTGACCACTCCCTGAGGCTCCCACCAAGCTAACACACACCCACACACTTATCCAGGTCTCACTTCCAAGTACTCACACCATGTCAGTGTGTAGGATAGTGGCTAGGGTTATTTCCGTTCAGTTTGTGTTGTTTAAAGTTGCGGACAAGGAGGGTTTTCTGCTTTAAAGTATTAAACCCCATAGACAACGCAGCCTGGCTGCAATACGGCTCATGATCGTTCCGTAACACTGACTGTGTTCTAAAATTATATTTTTGTCTCACATCTCATTTTGGATCAAAGCAAAGACAGAGAATAAACGTGGCTGAGTATTTCAATAAATCAAATCTAACTGATGAAGCTTATTTAGTTTGAGATTAAGAATATGTTCTTATGAACACACTGGCAGAGAGTATATTTTAAGCTTTAAGCATAAGGTATGCCAAGACTATGAAAAATGTATTGTTCTCTTTTTTCTAAGCCATGAGCTAACCCACAAAATGAAGATTAGTATGGTGCTACTAAGAGATGTTCTTCATGTGACTCTGCATGCAGAAAACTATTGTCAAAACATCTGCACTGTCAAACTTGATACTGCTTCTCAGAAACACTAAGTACACTATCATGCATCAAACCTATATGAAGTTTCTCATGCAACACTCGATTTTTCAGCTTCCATATCACTGAGCTGAACAGTAACAGCACATTAAATACATAAATGGCCACAGCTAAACACGATGGCCCTTATGGAGCCCTTACAAACAAGCTCCAGGGGGTGAAATTCCACCATGGTCTGGCTGGCTGCATGTCCAAGCTTAATGAGGTTATTGCTGAAGGCACAGTTATTACATCATGTCTGTCTTTAAGACAAGCTAGAGGGAGCCATAATGTGCTTGTCCGCCCTCTTCAAACAAGCACTCTGCAGCCCAATCCTACAGGTACTGGGAGAATTTCCCCAGCCATTTCCCCTTTCTCTGATCTGATTTAAGTGCCATCTCAATATCATCGGTTAAAAGATATGCCAGAATGCCGTGAAAGGCCAAGATCGCTGAGATTTGTTATTTCATTTTAAGGCAAACTAGATTTACAGAAGTGTATTCTCTCTCTCTCTGTCTCTCTCTCTCTCTCTCCCTCTCTGTCTCTCTCCCTCTCTCTCTCTCTCTCTCTCTCTCTCTTTCACCCCCCCCTCTCTCTCGCTTGCTCATTTTGAAAGATGTTATCACCCTCCAAGATGGCATCAGCAGTCCAACTCAGCCTTTTTCATCATAATTATAACTGAATAAGCCTTTTATAAAAGGTGTTTTGGTCTAATCCAAGTCAGCTTTCATTGAAGTGTGTGACAAGAAATCCTCTTTTCTCACAAATGAGTCTCTCATAGCTTTAATATCAGTGCCAGACTTGGCACATTGTAAATACTAAGTAACAGCAATTTTTCAGATTTGAAAGCACTCAATTTGTTGGTCTCTTGGGCAAAGCACCTACCAAGCTCTTTCATTATAAAAAAACGACCAGCTACAAAACTGTTGAAAGCAGGACTCCGTGCATGAAAAAAAAGGCAGATAGACAACTATTAATGTTAAAATAGACAGAAACAAATACAAAAACACAAACATCTTCATGTTTATATGAATTTCAGAGATTTAATTAGAAAGGTCGTAATGCCTTCAAGTAAGCTAAACTTGTCCTAAGTGCCCCTTATGAAATTAGGGGATTTAGAACAACCCTTTACTAACAGTTTTAGTAATATGGGAGTGTATAGACTAGATTGATCTTTACTGACATTAAGACTCTATCACCAACTGATGTGATGGCATACTTCACCAGACAAACAAGCATGGCCAAAAGCCATTTTTCTTTTCTTGCTAGAATAACTTAAAAAAGGAAGAAAATGTACTTTGAAAGGGAGGCCCAGTGCTCCGCGCTTGTAATGATGTGATCCGGGGCTCCTGTTGGACAGTTGCCCTTGGAGTAGCTCAAGGCCAGGAACGGGACAGGCTGTATTAATCTGCGGTAGATACACCCTCCACACAGTCCGATGCGAGCCTCCGGTAACCCACTTACTAGACGAGTCCAAGAGGTACGAGACTCTGGAAACCGACTGCTCGCCACTGAAGAAATCGACTCGTACCTCACCGGCCAACACAAACATCATGGCTGTTATTCTTGTCCCTCAGCGCAACATTTCAATGAGGAGCGCTTTAAACGCTGACATGGTGGTTTAATCAGGGCTTTCCAAGGTAATTGAATTAGAAAATTGAGTTGGAATTGCGTGGTGGTTTTTAAAAAAGGGGCCTGCTCATACATCATTCACCTGCTTTGACTGAAAGTGTGTCAGAACCCTCTGAATAACATAACAGCAAAATACCCACTAACCAAACGATTTAAAAGAAAAGTGCTGCATTTCAAAAGATAAATCATAACTTAACATAAGTTATAAACAGACAAACACTGTTTCGTTGGACATTCATGAACTAGGGGTAGTAATCTATTTCCATATGGCCAATGAAGTGAACAGCTAAGACTGAAGAGGCCGTTTACAGTATGTGAACCTCTAGGTAGAGCCTACTTTCTGCATTTTGTCCACATCAACCATCTGAATCAGTTCATTCATTCAATAGCAGCCACATGTTTGCCTCCACAGACTATCTTCAGTGAAGACTTCACCATACAAATCACAACCTCATTCTGTCAAACCTGAGTGCTTCAGCTGAATGGCACAGAATTAGCATACTTTAAAGATTATTGTCTGACTCTTAGACTAATCACAAGTCTACCTCAAAATAAAACAGGCCATTTCAACTGTTCTTTCAAGTTCCTTTCTGCACAAGAGATCATAAAGGACTCAATTGAACTGTTGATATGATTTTTTTCCCTGCAGTGAAATCAAGGATTTTTCATTGCTATGTTGCCACATTGTTATTTTCAACTCAGGAATCATGAAAATACAAGACTCATAATCAGTAGAATGAGGAATACTGCTGTTGTACTTGAGTAAAGTGTCCTCCAGGATATATTTATTTGAATGCCATCCAGTGTTTTCTTAACAGTAGGCCTATATTTCAGTCTGTAAGCTCGATACATTCCAGCCACTAATACAGGAATATTGTTACAGGTAGCATTTTCATTTGATTGGAACATCAACAAGGCTAATCTACACAGAAGCTGCAGCCAGAGAAATCAGTGTATTACAAAAAGGTCCCAGATTCTTCAACAGTAACGGCACCTTTCCACTCATAATTCAACATAATCCCACTGTGTCTCCTCTGCCAATTGAAGACTAGCAGACATAAGAAACATTTTCCATTAAACCTGAGAATTCTAGCATGTGTGAAACAATACCCTGACAACGTTCATCTATATTAATAACCAGCCCAATGTCTTTCATAGCATGGAGGTTTAGTCATCTCTTTCAGATGACCACGAAGTTCAATGTGAACCTGATGCCATTGCTGTTTTTGGAATCACTAGAGACACAGCGCCCTCTATAGGATATTCCAGCTATCACAGTAAGAAAAAAATCAACCTGAAACAAATGGTGTATATATAGATAACCAAAACAAAATCTTGTTCTTAAAAATCTAAAATACGTATGATATAAATGAACAATAATCATATATTGTTACTACTTCACCGTTGCCAGCAACCATTGATCCACCATAAAAAGACAATTCATAACTGGATATTAAAGTACCATAGCAACATTTACCTATATCAACTTTGTCAGAGCAAAGAACATGATACAATATATTGAACCTGACAGTATATAGTTAAAATAAAAAACAGTTTCTAAAAAGGCAGTATATAAAGGCATATAAAGTTTTAAAACATGAAGGCAGGCAACATTGCATATTACATTTGCTCGAACTACATCATCTTAGAGAAGCACGGTAAATACTTGTGTTAAATGCACTTAAAATATTTTCACATCAGGGAAGTGTGAAGGTTATGAAGTGTGAAGAACTCCGCAGCGCAGAAACAAAGCCTGCCATTTCTGGCTCCACATCTCGTACTAATTTCTCCAGTCTAAGAAGGTGTCAGCTAGAAGTGATGCCTCCTGCAGTTGAGAGAGTGTCTCCTTTTCCTCTTCCTGTGGCTCTGTTCCCTCCTGTCGGGCCAGGAGAAGCCTTTCAGGGCCACCTGGCCCAGGTCCTCGTACTCGTCGCTGTCCGAATCCTCCACCTCAGCTGATGTGAAGGCCTGGTTGGGGAACACCTCCCTCAGACTCGAGGTGAAGAATGCTTCCAGGCTGTGGCCGGCCTGAGCCACTTCTGAGTCTGGCTGTGGGGCAGAGAGAAGGACAAAGCTGTAAGCATCACAGTCATTTATCTCCACTCTTATCTATGGAACAAGAGGTCACCTATTCAACCCTGTAGCTGCTTCCTGATGGGGAACACTCTTACACTCTTTGGCTGTGGTCTTCATAAAAGAATCTTCAAAAGTTCTGTTTAGGACCCTTAATAAAAAAAAGCTAACATGATTTTCCATTCAGTTCCATTCAGTTTTTCAAGGTTTCTTTTTCAAAGAGAGCCAGTTAGAATGTTTAAGGGGTTTACTAAGGGGACAAGCTGAAGAACATTTAAAGGTTCTACTTAAAATGTATGCTTCTAAGGACTCCCTCCCCTGGAAACCATCATTAGAGTCTCCAACAATGAACATCTCTCCTTAAAGATTGACACTTTCCCTTCAACCAGCAGACATATCCATCCTCATGCATTGTTGAGGATAAATAACTGTATGCGCAGGAGTACTGCAGCAGGATCTTGCGCAGTAGTGTGGGAGGCAGAAAATAATAATGCATCTTTTGAAAACATAACCATCCACAATATGCATGCAAATAAGGATAATCTATTTCAGGTCAAATAAATTAAACAGGATATGAGAAAGCGGAGTCTCATTACTGTGGCTGTGGCAGGGCCTAACTGGAATGTTTTCAGCAGCCGGGCTTCACAGCTGCACCGTAGTGCCCATTTTCACCATGCGTGCAAAGCCAAACGGTAGAGGATTAAGAATGCATACATTAATTACATAATAAAATATGCAACGTCTCCCATCAGTGGAGCTGGAGCGCACCCAAAAAAAAGGCACAGGTTCACTCACGTAATTAAATTTCGCACAATTCCTGAACATGAGAGAGACGTCAGCCACAAACTCCTCGGGGGTGAAGTAGTGCATGTGGCTGGATTTATTCAGTTTGCCCTGGATGACTGACAGGTCCATCGGCCTTTTGATTATCTGATAATAGTGGCGGGCCTGGGCAGAAGAAAAGGGAAAAAGAGAAAAGCAATTTCTTCATAAAAGATGTTTCGTTATTTTGCTTTGCCCTGTGTTATGAGCACAGAGGTCAAATGTGCATTTAGAGGACTCAGTAATTCATCATATTCAAGACTATTTTCAAAGGTCTCTGAATTCATACAAGCTCCTTGGATTCCCAACACAGAAAATCATTAATTTATACTTCTGATCCTTTCACTGAGGCAGCTATTCGTATATTCATCATTCATAATCAGAGCCTGAAATTGGATTTTGGAGGGGGTGTGAACATGCTCTCAAATTAATTGGCTTTTCTTAATAGTTTAACTAATAGAGGTCATCACAGTATCTCATTTTGTTCCCATCTCCAGTCATCTTTCAAGAGAGCCCCCTTCCCTCTGTGCTCCTCCCAACATTTAACCCAGTAATGAGCACTTGTCAACCCTACCTGGTGACCTGTCCAATGGCATTCTGACACAGATTTACATAGTTATGATGGAAGTGTGTGTACAAGTGTGTGTGTTTTGGAAGTCGTGCCTATGTAGCCTGGAGTCACTCACCAGTGGGCTCACAGGTTCATGGAAGGGAGCACTCAAGGCGTGGGCGCAGATGAGCAGAGTAAGCTTCTCACATTTCTGTAGGCCAGGGAGAGAGAGAGAAAGAAAGACAGAATGAGAGAGAGGTGGAGAAAGGAAAAGAGCGAGAGGACAGATCTAATTACACTGCACTGCACATGAGGGGTGGGGGTTGCATCTTACCAAACAAGCTCATCGTAAACTCTACCAAATCTGCCAGAAAATCTAACGCTGAGAGTGTTGCACATGCATTAGCTGAGCCCCTCTCTACTTTGCATGCAACAAACACCCTCCAGTCTTTAAGCTGTCATGCTCCCTGATGCAGATAACCGCTTTCACCTTGCACTTGACTCTTGCGGGCAGAGAACACAACAACGTGCAAAAGAGAAACCCTTATCTGCGAGCTGACTTGTTTATCCTTTCACTTTGACCCCGGAGGGTAGGAGTGAGCCCGGCCTTAGGTTTAATTAGAGATTGGGGTGGAGTGGAGGAGGGGGACGGGGGGGTCGTTATGGGGTATAGTCGATGGACAGCATCTGTTTCTCTCACCCTCAGGTCGCCGGCAGACAGGCCGTATGGCAGGGCCTTCCCCTTGAGCTCCGCGCTCAGACGCGTGTTGGCGCAGTCGTACTCCACCTCGGGCTGCTGCACATCCCGACAGAGGCTGCACACCCAGTCGCCACTGCAGGGGGAGAGAGGAGGGGGACACACCAGTGCTGTTAGCCTCTCTGCACCGAGCAATAACAGGGGGGGTTCAGAGGCTGATGAACTGAAATCTGGCTGCTGCCTGCAACTCATAAATTATTAATCGTAGCGCCGCATTTTGAGATATAGCCTTTGAATTCATTAAGGGCTTTGTTGTTGTGAATTTTAAAACATGCGAGCAAGGTGCTCTTTCAAATCTGTTGTTCTTGGATGCACTAACTAAATGAGTTTGCCCAGAATGAGTCAAGTCATGACACGATGTTTCGAAACTCACAGCACAGCAAGTACCAGTGACTCAAACGCATACTGCTGCCCCTCAAGAGGGCTGGGTGGCTTACGTTGGAAAGCTGAGCAGAGAGGGCACATGGCAGGAGAGGTGGTAGACTTTGGGGCAGCGGTCGCAGCAGAGCAGCTCACCACCGATATGGCACACAGCACAGAAGTCCTCGTTCTCCATCTCCACCTCCGCCTCCACCTCCGCCTCTGCCGTCTCTTGGTGCTCCCCGAGGGAAGCCGGGTCAGGCAGCTCCTCTAGCTGTGGGCTGGAGTCAGAAGATGGGAGTGGCTCCTCTGCCGGCGGCTGCTCAGATTCGGGCTCCAGGCGCATGACCACCTCGGCAGTCGAGTCCATCTCTGACTCTGGCTCAGAGTCGCCGGAGGAGGACAGCTCTGTCTCGGCCGGCTGCTCGGACTCCAGGTCCAACTCGGATTCAGGGTGCGAGTCGCCTTGTGAGCTGGGATCCCATTCCTGATGATGCTCTGAGCCCAGGTTGCCCTCTGATCCCAGGTCAGTCACAGAGGCAGTCTCCGGCTGAGGATCTGACTCTGTGTCAGGCACACTGGCAGGCTCCGGATCAGTGGAAGAAGCCTCTGGTGTTAGCAGTTTATCTGAGCTGCATTCCTCTCCATCGGAATGCCAAGGGCTTTCTGTCAGGCTGGGTGATGAGACAGCAACGGGAAGCTCTGGAGAGTCTTCTGAGACCGTGGGATGATCCTCTCGAGCCAGCGGTGAATCCCCTCTAGACACCTGCTTGGCAGAAAGAGCCGAGAACATTGAGCAGCTCTAGGGGTTTTAACTGACCTTTCTGTCCTACTTTGCAATACAACATATTGTGATTTTGTTACATCACTGTGTTGGGAATATCATGCCCTAATTTTGTCACAGACTCAGACTTGGAGCTTAGCTGCACAGATAAGATACCTCAAAGACCTGATGTCCAGTCAGCTCCACTGGTTTTAGCCCCCTGTCCTGGGAGAGGGGTGTGTGTGGCTGACTGTGGGGAGGACAACGGGACACCAGGATCTTCAGCCTCTCCAGACACACAACAGGCACCTTTGGGCCGACTCCTGCCTCACTGCTGAAGAAGAGGAGAAGGGGCATAAGTCAGGATCCCATATTTCCTAGAGATGAACAGCTTCAATACAAATATTTTTCATGCCATATACAAAGGTGTACCTGCTGCTCGGGGTCTTTGTCGCTAGCTTGTTCTTTGTGCTGTGCTGGTGTCCAGGACTGTTATACGCATACACACAAACGTTTTCTAACAACAACCAAAAGAAATCAAATTAGTCATGACCTGACCCGTACATCTCCCCACAACATCAGGTGGAGCGGAGTCAAACTGAAACTCAGCAAATGACTCCCAGGACCAGCCAGTGAGTCATAGAGAGAGTGGCAGCAGTGTGACAAAACCTCACAAAAAGTAGTCAAGTGGAAATGTGAGTGCCCGGCAACCGCTGCTACACCAGTTCTAGATCTGGGCTTTATCAGGTGTGCGGGTGGAGCGGAGACTGTACCTGGCTCCGTCTTGTAGGTGGTGAGACAGGGAGAGCTGCCACCTGGCTGTGGTCCCCTGCTCAGTACTCCATCCAAGGCAACGCTCCTCTCCTGGGCTCTGGCACTGCCACACTGTGTGCGGAGAGAAAGGGAGGGAGGTTGAGCTAAAAATATCCAACAGAGGACCGATAACAGAAGGAGCGGTTGTGAGATGAAGAGGGAAAGAGATAACAGCCTAAAAGGCAGGGGGGGTTTTTTAAGGGAGGGAGGATGGAGCGCTTCGGGCGCTCCAAATTGGTGAGATGGACGAGGCAGTGCAGTATGGAGTGTGGAAAATGAACTTGTGATTACTGCTCTTCTCAATGTTTGCCGTAAAAGCCTGTGGGTGAGGCTTTGAAAAAATAATTAGTCAGGTACCATTCATTAGACATCTTTAGGAAGAATCAAAAACAACACATACAGTAAACAAAAATCCTGAGTGTTACCAGGGCAACAGCTATTGTTAGATTTGTTCTCAGCTCTGTTTTGTGCTAATTTGTGACTTGTTGTGAAAGTGTGCTGTGTGCTGGTGTTTGAGAACGTGAGCTGACTCCTACTATGACAGACTAAACCACATAAAAGCCTACAGATTGATGGCAAGCCTGGACACTGAAATGCACTCAAAAGCCTAAAAAAAAAAGATTGGATGGTGAATAATAGTATGCACAGCATGAAATATTCAACTCTGAAGGTAGCAGTAGCCTGAGATTTGAAAACAAACCTCTATGCTCCTCCCCTCCCACTGCCTGTTTTTCCTAGTACATCACCTGCTTTCTCCTTTATGACGGACATCCTAAAGGCCTAATCCCTGAGTCTTAGTTTCTCTTAACGTTAGATTTGATCAAATGCTGAGGCTTACTGAGATAGTAATATCTGTAATGTTGCCAATGCTGTTCAATAACACAGTGTTTAAGGAGCTTTTGAAGATGCATGTTCATTGAAAAACAAAACTTTATTTTAAAACTCCCAGACAATAGTCCTACCTCAGGAGTGAGGAGTCTATCCAGGATTATGTAGCTCTAAGTGGTCAGGTAATTGTTTTCATGAGTCTCTATAGCAGCACACATCTCACACCTCTCTGCTCTTCCCCTCAGTCCCCTCCCCTCCTCCACCCCACACACTCTAAACACACCTGCTCAGCTGCACCTCCCTGGTCCCTGGGAGCCGTTGTCAGGCTGTGAGGGGCCCCTGAGGGCCAGTGTTGAGAGGGGCTCCTGTGCTCCGGCGAGCCTCTCTGAGACCGCGTCCTCCTGGCTACCACCGACAGGCTCTGGGACTCGGCCGGGCTCCCCTCTGCCAACGCCGACATCTCCAGCGGGGAGGATTCCTGACAGGCAAGAACAGCAACAATGTCAACAGCAACTTCAACAACAACAACACAACAACAATACGTTTTCGTTTTTTTTGTTTTCAGCACTGAACTCCACACATCGCTGACTAGAGCCTCAGCTAAAACCATGGCAACAGTGACAAGACACTGGAGGCAAGGGGCGGTGGGGAGAGAATGACAACCTTGAATGTGACAAACACTCAGGGCACACTCTGCCTGCATACTGTGTCTGTTTGGAAGAAACACTAATGTAATCACAGCCCCACGCCCAGCAGCAAGAGGCTCTCCACACACCACTCAGCACAGTGAAATTATTCTCCTAATAATGAACGGCTTAATTCCTCCGCCAATTATCCTATGTAAATCCACATCTGGGCCAATGAAGGCTTCTTTAAAAAAAAGCAGTATTAACACATCACAGATTAAACCTCCTCATTCTCTCTCTCTCTCTGTCTCTCTTTCTCCCTCGCCTTCTGTCTCTTTCTCGCTCTCTCTCTCTCTCTCTCTCTCTCTCTCTGCCTCTGTCTCTCCTCTATTGCCCTTTCTTCTCCCGTCATAATTTCACTAATGCGAGAAGTTTCCAGAAAGCCCAGGTGACTGCATCCCTCCCTTTTGGTGACAAATGTCAGATGAAGAGGCAGTAGCCCATGTTTTCACAGCCCCTCCACCCCCCCCCCCCCCCCCACCCCCTCCCCTCTCTCTCACTCTCACTCTGCCTCTCTCTCATCATCCCACCATCTTATGCAGATCTCCACAAGCTGACACTGAGACGGTGTTGGTAATTACGGGGTGATTAAAAAGGCTTACCTGCTCTGTGCCCTAGAGGAGAGGAGATTGTGCTTGACTTTATCTAGCGACACAGCCGAGTACGACTGGTGAGGCGCTGAACAGGAACTAGTATTAGAAAATCTCACTGTCAGCTTCTCACTGTCGAATCCCCAGGTACCTCATTAATGCCAGGTTAAGTAAATATGTGGCTACACCCACATTCTTACCCCCCTCCTCTCTTTCTCTCACTTTCGAAATCACAACTGTGGGGAGAGTCTGAAGTAGATGCCTTAAATAAATAAACATTGCACTAATTTGCCTCCAGAGTACACTACTTAAAGTGGGAAAGAGATTTTGATTGTTCTCTCTCTCCCCACACACACACACACACACACACACACACACACACACAAATAATTTACCCAAACAGTGGCATCTAAAGGTATCTAATAATAGCTATTGTGTGCCTTAGTAGGCTAGTAGTGCTGACACTAATGCGTTGAGTTAAGCTGAAGGGCGCACTCGTCCACCGGCCCAGAGCACTGACGGTGTGGTGGGTCTGGCGTGCTGCTTTTGTTCCCTGCCGCCGCCGCCACTGCCGCCACCGCCGCCATCACCACCGAGCGCGCTCAGAAGCAGCTCTGTCCCACCATCTGTCTCCTGAGGTGCTGTCAGCAGCTGTCAGTGTGCATCCACGTCTCCTCGCGCCCAAATAGAGAGATGCTGTCTGCTTCGCTTTAATTTCCACTGTCAAGATAAATATTGCAGGGGGGGGGGGGGGGCGGGGGACGGGGGGGGCACTGCTGTCTGATGAAGCTTTCAGTGTACAACCCCTGCAGGACTTCAATCAGAAGCACACTGCATTACATATACTATAAACAGCACTGTGTCCAAAGCCACGGTGGGACTATTTTGGTACAATAGAGGCTTGTGTGTTGCTGAGACAATTGTCATGCTAATTGTGGGGTTTTGCAAGTATGCACCCCATATGCATGCACCTGTGGCCATATTACTGGTCTGTGGTCATCTGACAGATATGACTAAGTGTGTGAGAATATGTGTGCGTGTGTCTGAGGACAGGTGGTATAAGGTGGCGTAGATGTTTCACTTCATTCTTGGGTGAGAACTTCTGCAGGCTGTTGGCTGAGCTGTCCTCATTGTGGTCAGCAATGTGAGAGAACTGAAGCACTGAGCACCTTGAGCCAAACCAGCCAGTGTTGCTGCTTTTTGCATCTTTAACCACTGCACCCCCCCCCCCCCCCCCCACCACCACACCCCCCCCCACACCCCCCCACACTCACCCAGCCAGCTGCACTGTTGCTGCAAAGCTGTTCAAGTCCATCGGCCTGATACTGATTCATGCCGAGATCTCCTGATGACGGCGCAGGGCTCCCAGCCTCCACTTGACTTGGAGATCTCACTGCTCCAGGCAGAAGCTCCTGCTCTGTCTCCATGGGGTCTGTGGCTGGAGGTCCTCTGACGGAGGCCTGACTCTGAATGGGCTCTGGTGTGGCCTTGGCGTGGCCGTCGAGGAGCTGCTCCCCCTGGGGCTGAAGAGGGGATGGGGCTGCCGAGGGGTCGGTGGTTGGGTAATGTCCAGAAGAGGCACTCATGGAGCTTAGCTGGAGCTGGGAGCTGGGATCGCCCTCCATCTGCCTAGCAACTATCTGCTGGGGTTGTTGCCCTGTGGGCCCCAGAAGGGTTTGGCACAGCGGCGGGGGACTGTGGTTGCAGCTCACCATGGTGTGGGGGATCGGCTCTTGCTGGGTCTTCTCCCTGGTGCCCGGGATGCCGGGCAGGGGCTGGGGGGGCATGCAGTGCAGGCAGCAGAGCTGGGGCTGGCAACAGGTCTGGTAGGCACAACCCTGGTCCGGCAGCCCATGGTACAGAGAGGGCACAGCGATGCAGGCGACGGGCTGGGGCCTCAGGATGCCATGATGGCCAAGGCCCTCGGAGAACGAACAGCTGCCTCCCTCGACGGTCAGCTGACCTAAAGAGAGCGAGAACAAATACTTGTGAGCTGTGTCGATTTAAGACAATTTGTCTATTCCAGTCTATGTCCGGATGAAATTAATTCAAAGCACATACAGCCACAAATACCATGAAACTATTTACAAAAGAAATGAAATGGACATATTTAGAAAGACTGGTTCGCAGCTTTACCCAAGTTTGAGATCTGTTTTGTCCAAAAGCTGGCATCCCAGTTGAACTTGATTTTCACTGGGGCCCAAGAGTCTGAGTGAAGCTGTGGCTCTAAAACATGCTGCATCTGGTATGTCATCTAGAAAAATACAACATACAAGTATAACCTTCAGTGTGGGTTTATTGAATTGTTAGCATTAAGTGTTGTTGACAAAATGTACTTGGCAATTGGATTCTCTACCAGTTCTTTGCTGAAGAGTAGTGGGCTCCTCTGGTGATGGGTGGTTGCCCAGGAGATGAAGTTCTGCACCTGATCCAGTGTGCTGCATGTCTCTATCGCCCCCTGCAGCTGGTCCTCCAGACGTCGCTTAAAGTTACTGGAGACACTCTGGACAGGAGGGAGGGGAAACAAAACTGACAACCTTGCATAACTCCCCACCGGTTGAGCTAATAGCCAGATGATTTAAAGCAATCAGGCTTTCATGTTTCCCTGAATCCACATCTGCACTCATTTGACATGACGTTTATGCTCTCGCTCTCTCTCTCCCTCACGTCGCTCCATCTTTCTTTCCATGCTCCTTCTCTGCTTGTAATGATATTATGCTGGGAGGAGCACTCGTGATTTGAAGCATGCACGTTCATGGTCAGTTGGACATTGGAGATGAACCCGTTGGAAGTGTTCAGAATGGGGGGGGGGGGTTGTAATTACCTCCAGTTGCTCTATTAATAGGTTGGCCCGTTTGTTAAGCTCATTCATCATAATCATCTTTGCCATTTTAATCTGGTTCTCTGCCCTCCTCTGCGTGACTTTTACGCTGTGCAGCCTGGGAAAAAAGAGAGAAAGGAAAAATAACATGACAATCTGATTACTTACAGGCCTGACAGAACATAACATAAAACACCCAATAAGTTTGATGTACATCCTGAAATATATAGAGGTATGACTCATCTCTTCCCCATTAACAAGGTGCAGCAGGTGATGACTTCAAGTCATGACATTATAACTTTTATAAATATGTAGATCTAAGCTCTGTGATGCTCTGACACTCCCTGCTTCTGTAATAGGATGAACAGGTTTTTGCATTTCCTCTGGGTATGGCTTTGATGACTGCTACCCCACAGGCTGTGACATAAAGCCGGTGCTGGCGAAGTAAAGAGCCTTTGGCGGAGAGGGGGGAGAGGTGCAGGTTAAAAAGCTCACCTGTCCTTGATCTGCTTGGCAGTGTTCTCCACCACAGATCTCTTCTCCTCGGCACGAGCCATCAGGTTCTCAAAGAGCCAGCGCTGGTCCTCCAGGGCCTTCCCAGCATGCACTACCCTGAAGATAAAGATCCATAATAGTCAATCCATGTCTGTATGACAATAATGTATTTACTGTAGGTTTCTGAGACATGTGTAAAAAATTATTATGCTGGATTATTCACAGGGATAGAACGCAGAGGTAAGAGTTATGAAAACTTTGAATTCTCAGCATCATCACCATCCAGCTACAAAGCAAAAAGCATTATCCTCTCTGCTAACACATCTATCATTAAAACCACAAAAGGCAAAAGGCCGAGAAATGATTAGGCTAATAATTAGCATAGAGCACGTCCTTTGAAGTGCTTTATGAAAACATGTGAAGGTCTGACACTGCCATGGTGCCTGAAAAGCTAATTCATGACTTGACATTTTATGAAAATCCTGTCCACTGCATTTGAGTGAATATCTATTGCACCTTCCAGTGTCCTAGTTGCTTTGAACAGTATCTCTTTGCTGTGGCGAAGGCTTTGTATTAGAATTCTGGTAACTCACCGGTGATCCTTGTGCGCAGACAGGTGGCAGCTGCTACAGGTCAGGAGGTCACACATCTCGCAGAAGAGCTCCAGAGGCTCCTGCTTGTGGAGGGGGCACGTGGCGCCAGCATGGGCACAGTAGTCAGAGCCTGCAGGGCATAATGGTGGGGTTAGCACTTAGCATACAGATAGCTTCTGCTGGCACTGAAATCCAATAAGCAGTCTGCGTAAAATAAGACAACTAACTAAGGGAGTCAGTTATGCTGTCTCTCTGCACAGGCTATGGATTCAGAAAGAGCAAAGAAATATACTAATTCAGCAGTGAATAGTTGAGACTATAGGATTCAGCAATAAAACACAATTTGAAGTATTATAAATTCATTAAACATTCTACCCTCATAGGCCTGTGAAATCTGAGTGCGTTGAGTGATTTGATTACAGTGAAGCCTGAAATGTTGAACAAAATAGGTTACAAGATGGCAACATGAAGCGTGAAGAGCTGCTCCGTGGCTGGAACGGCGCTTTTACAAACCAGAATAAAATATAGCTTCATTAAAACCTTGTTAATGTCTCTGGACACGGCCATGCATCATTGGTGCAAAGGTTAGGGCAGAAACATGCGGAGCAGAGTTCATTTCTGATCATTACACTGACGTGTTATTACAGACTTTAGTGAAATGAGAGGGTCTGACATGCCCCAAGCTGCTTTTGAAGAGCCCCAGAAAAAGCTTTGGCTCTGTCAGGATAAATAAAGGGAACTGGCAAAGAGCTTGAGAGATAATGTTCTTGTAAGTATACATGGCATAAGTATCTGAGGATTTTTTTCCAAAAACAAACCCAAGGGTTGTGAGGATAACCACATAATCTTGTTTTGGCAAATGAGCGATGCAATTAATAGGATAATGGTTGACTGGGACTTTGTTATTGTGTGACGTGCAGCATGAGAGCGTATCACATCACATGGCATCCAAAAATCCTACCCATTTGCCAAACAAATGACACTCTATACAAGCACTATACTGAAGTTCACATTGCTTGCAGATCAATACCACTACTTCACAATGTTTTCAGATCGCCGCTATAAGACCACACTGCTTTCACATGACCTACATCTTCAAGACCCAACTGTCACTTCTGACGGGGCTCGTTGGTCTGACAGTACCTTGGCTCTAGGGTTAGTATGACGGTGCTGCATGCACTCACTCACACATCACAAGCTCCTGCAAACCAACATACGCTCTGGCAACTGACCACATCCTGTTTACAGGTCTGCGCTCTCACCTGCACCGCATTAGATTCTTACAAATGAGATAAAGTATCAGCTCTTTTTGAGGCAGAGCTAAACATCAAAACACTTGTACTGTCCTGTACTGGCACACTTATAGATCAAAACCTGTGTCTCGTTACTTAGTTAAATGCTGTTACTGCTGGTTAGATTGTCCTGTGATTTGCTCAGCATGTATCTGTTTCGAGAAAATGGGTCACATGAAAAATAAAAAAAAACATAATACATCACAGGAATGGTTATTCCCATTTATTCGCATGGGATGCATTATTCAGCAGCCTCCCTCCTCGGAGAGCATTAACAAGCACAGATAAGAAATTGGCTAAAGGAAGCAGTGGGCTGAATAGTCTGCAAAAGTCTCATCATTTAAGCCAATGGCACCAAAAACTACACAGAGAGCCACAAAATAGGAGAGGGAGAGAGAGACAGACCCTTGGCTGTTTCAGGAGGCATCATGGGGCCGCTAGACCTCTGCAGAAGGCCCAGTTCTGCGGTCTGAGCCGCAGGTCGGAGGTGTTGGTGCAGGTTGGTGCATTGGTAGCACAGCCACTTGTTGCATGAAGTGCACAGGCTCTGAGCCGCTCGCAGGTCCGGACATTCTGAGCAGCGCTGCAGTAGACAGACAGGAAGTACACAGATGATAATGTCTCATTACTTCATTACTTTTACATCACATAACTTAATTCAACATATTTTTTGACCATGCCAGAACAAACACATGGGCTTAAAAAGTCTGTTAAGTGTGGTGAGACTAGAGGAGCCTTTCCCTAGCCCATAAACTGCATTATATCCATTTGTACTGTTGCTGGATGCTTTGAAGGAAAGGTTTCATTTACATTTGTATAGAGAATGAATTTGAATTTGCTCGCTTGTCTGTTACCTTTGAGGATAATACAGGCACCCCCGGGGGTAACTGCTTAGTATGAGTGGGTGGGGAGAGGAAGGGGGGTACCATAATAACAACTGTCTTCAAATGCAATAAAACAATTTGCAATACAATGTATTTTTAAAACGATTCATCAAACCTCATTACAACATGTCACGAACTCCAGAAACACTGGTAGACACCTCACCTTTTAAGTAAAGGTTGAGTCACGAAGGATAACCATCAGCTAAGGAAAGCTCTGGGACCTGTTTCATTTCTGTTTGACATTTGATTATTTCCTCTGCGCTCAAAGGGGCATTAATTCATGCACAACGCACAATGGCAGGGATAAACAGCAGCGAATTACAATACCATTTCCTGCACCTACTAATTAATGCAATAGCTAACCCTATTAAAAGCACTGCACTTCACTGCATGCCTCCTACAGCAAACTACTGAACACAGCTAACACAACTACTGTCAGATAGTGGGAAGAAGGGGTAAGGCGTGCACCCTGCAAAACAGAGACAGAGAGAGGAAGAGGGAATCAGAGATGGAAACAGAGATAGATAGCACAGAGAGAGAGAGGCAGTGGCTAAGAGATAGCTAGAGAGAGAGAGAGAGCGAGAGAGAAGAGAGAGAGAAAGGGAGAGAGAGGGGGACTAAAGCACTCTGACTAAAGCGTCTTACCTTCTCCATGTCAGCGGCAGGACTGGGAGGCGTGCTCTGCTGCGAGGGCTGACGGCTGCTCTGCTCTGCTTTACTCCGCGTTGCTGTCAGGCAGGCAGGAGCAGCTCTGACGCTGCTGAGGGGAGGACAGAGCAGCACAGGCAGCAGCAGCAGCAGCAGCAGCAGCAGCAGCAGCAGCAGCAACAGCTACGGAGGCAGCGGTAGCGGCGGCGGCAGCAGAAGCAGCCCACTCGCCTGCTGCACAGGCTTCACACACACACACACACACACGCCGACTGCTCCTGTGGAGAGAAACAGTGCACTGAGCGAGGTCAACCTCGGAGGAGAGAGCTCTGACACGCACTCCCTCTGTGTGTGTGTGTGTGTGTGTGTGTGTGTGTGTGTGTGTGTGTACCCCTCTGTGTGTGTCTGTGTAAATGTGTGTCAAAGAATGTTTGTGTGTTTGTGTGTTGCGTCAGCGAGTAGGTGTGTACACACTTTAAAATGTATGTAGAAGAGTATGTGTGTATTCGTCTCCTCTCCTGCTTGAACATGTTTACGTGCTTTAAATGTGATGGTGTGTTTGTGAATGTGAGTGCCCCAGTCCAGTACCATCTGACTTAAAGAGGATTACAGACTTGATGCAGAATGACAGGCACCCTGTTCCTTTTTTTAAGTAAGCCTGTTCATAATAATTGGGAATTAGGGAGAGTCGATAATTGTTTCTTTTTTTTCTAGGACGAGATATCCCCGGAAGCCCTTCCTAAAATGGCAGGAGAGGGACGAATGACCTACAATGCTGAGGAGAACAGTAAGCACTGCAAACGCAGGGAGAGAGGAGAGAGGAGAGAGGAGTGAGGAGTGAGCAGGAGATGGTGGCGTAGTGCCTGTGCCCTCCTTCCACATGCCTGTATCAGCACAAGGAAGGGACAGATCCCTCTGGGCCCACACACACACACACACACACACACACACACACACACACACACACACACACACACACACACACACACACACACACACACACACACACACACACACACACACACACACACACACACACACTCACACACACACACACACACTCACACTCACACACCCACACATACACACATACACACACACGGACACACACACACACACACACACACACACACACACCCACACCCACACACACACACACTTAAAAAAAAGAAACAGGTCAGGCACTGCCGAGCACCAGATGGGAATAGGATCTACTCATAGGATGCCCTTCAAAGCGTGAAATCAATTAAGTCCTTATCACAGTGTTCCATTGCCAATATTCCATCTCTCCACACATAGTTGGCATCGTCTGATACTAGCTGTCGAACTTTAAGAAGGCATAAAAAACCGAGACAAGACCTGAAATGCAAGACAAAAACAGTGAGCTGAGGAGAACTGTGAGGGTGAGCTGTTTACCTGATGTCCACCAAGCAAAACAACAGCACAGCTGCCCTGCACACTCACAAAAAATCATACCAACATGAAACCGCATTTTACCACCACCAATCTGCCTGACAACAACCCCTGCAGCCTGACCTACAAATCTGACAACTTCCTCTTCCTCTGCTCCTCTTCGCAGGGGAGCTGAAGCACCGCCTGATTCCCCATTGTGTACTCACACAGACCCACTTAAAACACAATTAGTCTATCCTGGCGCTTTCCACCTCGTGCTCAGTGAGCGTGTCTGCATTTCAAACCAACGCCTCTCTCTTTCCTTCCCCTTTCTCTCATCGCCATCCCCCTTATCCCCCCTCAGCCCACCAACCCCACCAACAAAACTCCCCCTTTCATGCCCCCGCCACCATTTCGCTTTTAAGCCAAAGAGCTGTGCCGCTTACCTCCGTCAAAGATAGTTCTGTTTGCCTGGCTAAGTGAGTCCACGGGAAGGGAATGTTTCAGACTGAGTGAGCACAGCATCTCAGGAGAGGGCACATTAATAGAAGCTCCAGTGGTGTTTTTTTTCCTCTTTTTTTTCTTCCTCTCCTCCGCTGAAAGTGCACCTATGGAACATCCATTAACACCGTGGTTATGGGATCATGAGGTGGGAATGTCAGGTTCACCAAGAGCTATCCCCCATCACTCATAACACTTATGAGAGCATTAAATTCCCTGCCCTATAAGGTGTTATAATTATTATATATGGTCATGAAGTCTTTGGGTCTCACTGCTACAATTACAATTACAAGTTATTACATGTATTTAGCCAAAAATCATCAGTCAGTAGTTCAAAGTAATTGTTAAAATGTTATTATATATATTGTCTTTGTGAATGAGTTGACCTCTCGTATATTTTTACATAACCTGTTAAGGACATCTTAACTATGTAACTGAATGCTTTTTGTACTTTGACTTGAGTGTTAAACATCTGAAACACTCCAGAGTGATCAGATTTCATGCCACTCCGCTGGCTTCTGTCTCAAGGCCAAATGTGAATGTGCTGCAACAATTTACTGTATATTTCTATAGGCTGATTTGGTTCTGAAGGGATCAAAAATCGACATTTCTGTTCTGGCTGAACTGAGTCAAGCCATTCAGAATAGTGTCACAAGCTTTCACTTTCCTATAGTTTAATTATGTCTGTCACTTACAGGTATGGTATTTATGAAAGTTATTTCTGTAAATAAGCATACACATTTCAATGTCAATGCTATTTTGATTAGGTGTTCCACTGCTACTGTGGGTCGAGTGAACGTCGTTTTGACCCCCTGATTGATTAAACAAAATTTGAACAGTGAGCTGTTGTCCAATCTATCAATCTATCAAAGTCAGTGCTTTTGTGATCTAATAGATATGTACCTTGAATAAAACTCTTTTGGTGCAGTCTCCTCTACACATTTAAACTGTCTTTTACACCCTTTCACATTTCATTTGGCCTTTTACACTAAAATATAAGTGTTCTAGTTGTACTCTTGTGTTCTAGTTGTAGTAGTTCTAGTTATATAGTGTTATAGTTTTACTGTTTCTGTCTTCAACCCCAAAATACCCTAAATAATTTTAGCAAAAAAGCAGTTATTGAATAGGATTTGGACTGAAGGTGGTGCATTTTAAATTAAACTATGTAACTTCATTTCTATTTTTGCATTTGAATATGCAATCTCTGAGATATTAAACTGAAAAAAAGTTTTCAGCATTTAGACAATAAGACATGGCAATAAGCCATGATTCTTTGTTGAAGCAGTTTATTTTGCTCCCCATCACTTAACACAGGATTTACTTAGCCTATATGTAAAGCAGAATATGTTCAGCATATCATATGGAAATGTTTAGTAAATCAATGTGAGTTTTTCTTGAGCTTCCTGAGTAATAGGCCTAGTACAATTAACGATACATGAATAACTCCTTACACCTCTTCCGACTGCATTTCCTTTAACTCCTCAGCTGTGTGGCACTTCAGTCAGGTAAAATTGAAGTAAGGCTTCTGTTTCTTTCGGTCTTCTCCTAATTTGACTGTTTGCTTATTGTCCAGGCTACCTCATTTGACCCATGTCATTTTGGGTCAAAAGAATACAAAAATATATGTCAAAAGAATGTCTTCCAGATTTCCCGACCGGACAGCGGGTGAAGGGTTTGGTTTACAATCTGATGCTTCTAGGCTATTTAGGCTACACCATCCATACCGATAGATGTCACTGTCCTGCTTGTAGGCATAAGTTTCGACCAGAATTTCTTCCTCACCCTTCGCTGTTGACCATCTCTCAAGATGGTAGGTATTCTGACAGTGCATTTCTCCGCAGTATAAACAAATACTATCTGGGGCCATCCTCGGTCCTGTTACCTAAAAAATTATATTCTTGAACCTGTTTTAGGCCTAAATGGAGCGATTGTCATGAAAACGTGGACGAGGGATATGTTTTCATGTGACCCAGTTAATTATGTACATGCTAATGTCGTTACCCATTAATTGTCAGAGTGAGCTGTCAAAAAGACCTCAGTAGAATGGGTAATGTGTGTCTGAGTAGGCCTACCGGACAAATATTTTGTTGCGTTCAGTTCAACCCCAGCTCCCTTCCACTTACAACCCTACAACAGTGTGCTTACAGATATTCCCCTGAATATCTACAGACCGTTTACGTTAAGTTACAACTGTGAATGCTAACGTTAGCCAAGCCAACGTCACCTGGTCGGTTGACACAGACTTGCTAGCTAGCGACAGAATGATTAGCTGATTAATTTATACCTTAACTGGTTATTCTGTCTTCTCTCTCCCCGCATAGCCCACAAAATTGACCAAGACCAGAAAGCTTCGAGGACATGTCAGTCATGGACACGGTCGTATTGGTAAATTTAACATAATTTCTAACTAACGGTTTACCGAAGTTAAGTCAACCGCAGCCTTAAGAGTTTCAGTAAATAGACGAAGAATTTACAGTACATTTTGCATTTTGATAAGCATTAATCTAACCTGTAGTCTGTCTTCGTTGAAACACCACTCAGGTAAACACAGAAAGCATCCGGGCGGTCGTGGAAACGCAGGAGGCATGCACCATCACAGGATCAACTTCGATAAATAGTAAGTAATCCTTCACGTTGATGAGATTCTGTATATTTTCCTAGTAGTATTTGGTATGATCCTGATAATGTCAAAAGCAGTTACTTTTTATTGCTTGATGAGCCTTTGTTGAATTTGCATTGATAGTGAAGCCACCTCGTAACAGTTTTTATGCCCCTATTAATGAGCCACATCCAGAAGCAGGGCTGCATCAACTGCAATAGTGGTGGATGGCTGCATTTGTGTGAAACAGTTTTGACATTTCACAGTAGATTGACCCTAACTAATCCCAACAACCTTTTGCATATGTTGGTGTGCAGCAGACCCGAACTTAAGTGGTCTTGTTTACTGACTAGCCTTTATTAAAATCAGTGGTTTAAAGTGAACACCCCCTTGGCCCCCAAAAGAAGAGTAACCACTGTATGATGCAGTATTCTGTATTCAGTGCACTAAGCAAACAGATAATTTTCACCTGCCAGCCTCAAGTTTTTGTGCAAAAGGGAGTCGGCTGTTACCTTTACCCAAAACTGTATCATAGGTTTTAAGCAATGTAATATCACAGTGTGTGTAAACTTGTGCTGCCCTATTGTGTCATCTCCATCTTCATTATTCCCACATCCCCATAGCCATCCAGGGTACTTTGGGAAGGTAGGCATGAGGTATTACCATCAGAAAAAGAACGCCACATTTCTCCCCTGCATCAATCTGGATAAGCTGTGGACTCTGGTCAGTGAGCAGACCCGAGTCAACTACAGTAAGAAACCAGACGGCCCTGCACCAATCATCGATGTTGTGCACGCTGTGAGTATCCATCCTTTGGCTTCTGTTGGACCCTATCTGGATCCAGTTGTCATGCCAGATTACTAGTTGGTATATACTGGTTAGTATATTCATGAACCCTTGGGTTAAGACGAGGTAGTCATTTACTATTGCCATTGACATTGTTGATCCAGTAATTCAATTCAAATTGGCTTCAAATTTGATTTTCAATTCTGGTGCCAATTCTGTGCCAGAGTGAGGCTTATGATTGTGTCCTCCATACTATTGTTATTAAGTCTTTCCTGAGTCCTCTTGTCTAGTCAGTTTGAATTATTCGTGAGGCTAGAGTCTCATCCTGACGCACTTTGTTGTCTAGATATCTTGCAGAGTGACCACTGGTTGGTCTTTCTGTAGACCAGCCACCTGCACGTCCAGTGATCTTATCTTTGGGCCTTAACGGCATGCAGTGTCATAAGCTTTCTTTTTTGATTTTAATCCAAATGTTTTTTGACCTTTGTATGGCTTACGTGTTTTAACACGCCTCAACAAGACCCCGGTGGTCAGCCTGGACTAAATCCCTTCTCCCTCACTCTACAGGGCTACTTTAAAGTGCTGGGCAAAGGCAAGCTCCCCAAGCAGCCAGTCATCGTGAAGGCCAAGTTCTTCAGTAGAAGGGCAGAGGAGAAGATCAAGGAAGCTGGTGGAGCATGTGTATTGATGGCATAAATGCAGTCAATGGACTCTTTGGTGTAATAAATTGTATAAATCCCATGATATGATTTTGTACAGACTATGTATATCAAAGGAATTGTTGGACCCTGTAAATGGTAGAGAATGCATATAAAAGGCTTGACATGAATAATTTCCCAAGGGTGCTGTTTTCTCTACCTGAGTGTATGTGATGAAAGGATGTTCCGTTTTAACAATTGTGGACATCCTCAAATGTTCTAATTCAAAAGCTTTATTTTAAAACATTTTACAAAGCATTGAAAGGCTTGAGCAATAATTTTCTTCATATGTTAATGCATGTACAAAAGCTCCAAAGATGCTTATTCTTTCAACATTTCCTTTCCATGAAAGGTTAATAACCCTAACGTTAAATACAAAACTAAACTCGACATCTGTACATCTGCTCCACAACATGTATCAAACTCACCGTCAGTGGTTATTCAGAAACAATAATGCACAGTCACTCAGTACCATCCTACTGAAACACTAGTTCATAAACATGGTACCTAAAGATAACACGCTACACTGAGATTATCACAGCCAGTTTACAGTGAAATATGTACACAAACGCACGTACTTTGTCTGACAAATCATTCTTGTCATTCAATCAGAATGTAAGGCACAGAAAGTAAACTCATGGGGGAAGCTGCTTTCATCCATCATGCGATACTATCAGCGAATTAACTGTTTCTATTGTCAAGTAACGGCCCCACAATGGCAGATATTCTGACACAATAAAGTCCATCAAAATTGCACAGATACAGTGATGAATTCCTGCAGCAAAGAGCATTTGACAAATTTGCAGCAATCAGTTTCATGTCCTTCACTTCTTCAAAAGCAGGATTGAAGCATTCTTTTCTTTTTTTTTTGGTTTCAGCACATTGGTCTCTCAATTCTTCTTATGAAGGAACTTCATTTTGTTCCCTGTAAAATGATAAAAGAAAGTATTGCTGTATGGCAGAGAGACACTTGATTTTTGCTTTACACATGAGCACATATGAATTAGAGAAACAAAGAAAACACATTCTTCAGGTTAACCATCAGCCAATGACTGACTACCTCTGCAGCCGTGTGCCTCTTACCTAATCCTTTCAGGAACTTATTGACTCCACTCTGTTCTGTGTCTGGTAACTCTTCCAAATACTGTTCCACTCTTTGCTCGAACAGACCTGCACAACACAGAGACTTGTAAATTTGTGTTTTTTTTTACACAGAACCACAAAGCCCACGGAATTTACCCAGAAAAGTGAAACTCTATACAACTGTTTGTGTTCGGAAACTTGAAGTTATGACTATTGTCAGCAGGAGGCGCCGGTGACTGCGGCACAGCTCCTCAACAGCATATCCACTAGATGTCACTGCTAACCAACACACACTGATTGAGCTGACGGTCATAAGAGATGGGCCAGAGGATTGTAAGGGCAATGTAAAAGAAAAAACAAGTGAACTATGTAATCCCCTCTACTGAAGAGAGAGAAGCTGAGGGAGACACTTCTGGTTTTATGAGAACAGATGTGCCTCAGTGGTCCTACCTTTCGCCCGGCACTTTCTCAGCTCGCGGTCCTGGATGAAGCCGGTAAACATCTGGGACTCCATGAAGACACCTAGGAAGCGGCGGATGCTCTTGGAGGCCACAGACTTGCGGAAGGCCTCGCGCTGGAAAACCCGCTCACCTCGCTCGCCCTGGGTCATGAACAGAGAGTAATGGCCGATGGTCTCCAGGAAGAAGCGGATGAAGGTCTCAGACACCAGACTGTTCAGGGAGTTACATTCTGGGATAGAGAGAAGACACATCATACAGGAGGTCAGTAAGACATGAACAAGCTGCTTGACAGCCTGTATTACACTGAGAGAACTGACTACATTACAGCATGGAGAGAGGGGCATTTTTATTAAAACATTAAAATCATAATGTAACAATATACTTGTAATGACTGGTTTAAATAAGCTTTCCTTGCACACGTCCATTGCTGTTTTATTATGAGCGGTACTTTTGAAAATATGTGAGACAAAGTTGATGCCTATGACTCTCACCTTCATCTGAATCACTATCAGAGTCCTGATTGATGATGTCATTCCTTTGCTCCAAAGCTTGTTCTAGTGCAGCTTGAAGTTTCCTCGGTAACAGTGAGGCTTCGTCATCCATCTACAAAAATGAAGGGAAGATGATGTCCATTACTTCAGACATGGTGCTGCTAAAATACTGTTCAGTATGTCTGACATTAGCTTCTGGCTGAAATAGCACAATAGTCTACTGCTATCTGAGTGTAGTGTTTTATAATAAAATAAATCTACTGCACCTGCTTGATGAAACGGTCCGTTCCCAGGTCCACCATGAGAGCCTGAGGAAAGGGAGTAAGAACAATGTCAGTTCAACATAGTTGAGCAAATTTGGCCGATGTCAAAGAGCTATAAACACACAGTCGCATCAAACATCAGTGTCACATCAAACATCAACATAAATGATATGAACAAATACTAAGCACTTAAGGATCTGCATGGTACAAACACATCTCTACATATCTCCATCTCTACAAACATATCTCTATTATTAAAGGAGCTCTTCGGAGACCACAAGGCAGCTGCCATGACATCAAGTCACTTTAAACATCAATGACAAGCCAATACACAAAGCCATCAAAAGATAAAGATTTGTATTCAAATGTCTCTGTGTTGAAACCAAGCATCAATATCCAATACTAAAATATCCACGATTGTCATTACTATTTTCATAGTCACTTTATGATGAGATATGACCACTCAGCTGTTTGATAAATGAGGGCCACTTAGAGGACTGCTTTTTTTTCCATAAAAACCTCGGCCTGAGTGGGATAAATATTTACACCAGATGTTTGTTGACAGGCCATGAAAACACTGTGTTAAAAATGACAAGCATTTAACTCTGGCAGCCTCTGATACTGCTGGGGTTTACTGGAGCATTTATGGCTGAGTGCTGTTTTTAAAGGGAACTGATGGCCTCTGTTGCCAAAGCCTGCTGAAGTGCCAACGCCTCAGTAGGGACAGGGTTCAGAATGCTGTGGCCTGGCTGGCATTGACCTAACAGCAGCGCAGAGCAAACTTGCACACACACAACACACACACACACACAAACACACACACACATGCATTAACACACACACACACACACACAGAACCACGAAGACACATGCATGAACACACACAAGTTTGTGCACTCAAACATTCTCTGCCACACAGTGGCTGGCTCAGCAGTCCATAACATTAGAGCAAGTGGCCAGCGCCAAAAACACCAACCGACATTTCCTTGAAGGACTAATACAAGTGATTAGTCTTTGGGCTCCAGACATGTGATACCACCCAAGAAAACTCTAGGAACTGAGGGAGCATTATGACAGATGGATAACGCCGCACTCCCGCTCTTACACACAAACGCTCGGACACAAACACAGGGTCAATGTCCTGTCAGCGCTCTTAAAATCACGGGACAGCTAGTCAAACACACTGTGGACCGCCACGGTAATGGTAGGCTTTCAGTCCAGCTGACCTCAAACAGTTTGTGCTGGAAATTCAAGGAACAGACGCCACAACACCATATGCAATTCTGCCCTAAACGGTGATTACTTAGCTATTGTTCTGGGGCTATTTTGGTCTCAGATCTGACAGCTGAGAGGATATAAGTACACTACATACTGTAACTAGCAATGTCTACTCTGGAAGGAATGGTCAAACTTTTATATTTGCGTTTACATTTTGCACACTGAAAATTAGAGGGCATGAAACAAAACCTTCTGCAATGAAAATGTGTGATTTGACCAAATGTTTTGTAGTCGAGCCATTTACTGTGGAATGACTTTTTTGTGGTAACGCAACACTGGGGCAGTGAGGTTCAAAGGCAGTCCCCTCCCTTCAGCTGGGACTCTATGCCACAGGCACTCACTCTGCAGATCTTATGATTTCCACAAAATTCGGTCCCATGCTCGTCACATTTAAACTTCTTCAGCAAAAGATTACAGGGTCTTGGAAAATGAGTTCCTCTGAGACTACTTCATGGAATATGTTAAACAGACTACTTCAGACATGGCTGTACGGCATAACAGATAAACTGTGTAAGGATGGCTACTCTTATATTCCACTTGTCAGACAGGGTTGGACAACAGGTTCCATCAATTTGCCATCTCTGAACTCCAATGACAAAAATGACATCCCTCAAGGATTCTTCAGGCATTCACTCATGACTGACTATTTCACATGTCCTTTACATGACACGTCGGAAAGGGCGTGGACTACTGTTTTTTTTTAGTATTTAACAAAACAACTCCATCAGATGTCTAAAATGGAAAGCTGTGCTGCCTGTCCTCACATGTGTATGAGTCCCTGGTGAAATAGTGAGACAAAAAAGCAGAACAAAATCGAAAAAATGGCCTGAAACAGAAACAACTCCATCAGATGTCTAAAATGAAACAGAAAGAGGACGGCTGACTGAGAGCATAGCTCACCTCCTCCACAGGCAGCTCCTTGAGCTTGGGGAGTGAGCTGGAGAGGAGGCCCACCAGGAAGGGCGTTGGACAGCAGACTATGTCCACCATGGAGGCAGGGAGCACGGGGATGAAGGTGTGCTGCCAGGAGAAAGGGTAGAGGAGAGCCACCACTGCATGCACACAACTGGACAGGGTACTGTGGAGACGGAGACAAAAAAGGGGGAAGACAGTCAGTGACTTTAGCGAAGCAATATACAGTGCAGATGAATAGAGTTTAAAAGCATATATTTCTACTGTATTTGGGATTCCTGGGAGTCAAACCGATGAGCTTTGTAGTGCTCACACCTTGCTATACCAGTTAAGGCACAGGAGCCAACAAGACTTAGGTGCATCACTAAACTGACTACTGTACGCATGTGTGTGCCAGTGCGCATCACTGCACTGACATCTGTATTACAAAAAAGGGTATGAAACAACTACAAATGTTTCTGCATTCAAAGTTCACATAAAATGAGCTATTAGATTTTCAGGTACCACTATGGCATAACACTAACTTAATATGCTTGAACTGTTGTAAACAATGTACACTAATAGACAGCCTGACAAGAGAGGCCTAGAGATTCTGTTTATTCTGACAGCTGATTGCGTTAGAAGAATGGAAGAGTCAGCTGCAGCAGCAGCAGTCGTCTGACAGAAGGCATCTGGCTTTGGGGGGGAACAGGGCAAAACATCAGTCACCGGCAGAATGTTCCTCTTTGTCTTCCAACAGAGCCTTGAATGTGCTGTCGCTACTGCTGTTCCTACAGGAACATAACTCAGTGTTTCTTTCCATCTCCACACTTATTGACCTTGTGATTAATGGATCTTTAGAAAACCTGACATGATGTTAGACTCAATCATCAATGCTGGGAGCCCCAAACAAAGAACAAGTATTGAGCTGCCAGCAGGACTCAATCATATAAGCTCTTGTTCGTGGCTTGTACTGAACTCATTTATTGATCAAATACTTGTATCCTGCTCGACATACAGTACAAGGAAGAAGTCCATTTTATTCGCATATAAGGTTTCCTTGAGGTGTGGTTTGCACAAGACAGGCGCTGTTCCATAGTGTCACATGTGTTTGATGTCAAGAGAAGTTGAATGGTTGTGGTTTACACTAGAAATGTTGCACGTTGCATGTTGTCTTTCTCACGGTCCTCGGCTTGTTGACAGTGAACCCCCCCCCCCCCCACCCCCCAGCCCAAACTCCACCCACGCCTCCCCTCTCCTTCAGTGTGCAGCTCGTGTACACATGGAGAGCAAAAATAAACCGCCAGGAAAAAAAGCAGAGTGCAGAGGGCTAAATTAGTGTGGATCAAGGCCTGCGCTGAGCTATCAGACATGGCATGTAAACACTAGGACTGGAGATAAATACTTGTCGGGCACAGTAAGTCTTATATGCCCCCCCCCCCCCCCTCCTATTCACACTACAGGCCCAGAGTGCTCCCTCTTACACACACATGCACAGTACACACATACACATCCATTAACATGTTACTCTCGCTCTTTGCTCTCTGTGAAGCTATCTGGCTCTGCCAGTGTCAGCCCAGACTGTCACCCTTGTCCTGACACCGCATACGGAAAAGTGTGAGCTGTAGGGCTGTTTATGTTCACACCAGGGTCTTTGGTCCTGGCATTATCTATGACATGGCAAGTCATGGGGAGTTTATGAAAATACGCAGGGGAAAGTCTCTGGCCGGGGAGCGCAGGGTATAAACGGGCAGTTTCAGGAGCCGGAGGGCTCTGAAGCGATCCCGTATCGCATTCCCAACGGACTGGTGATTACTGCACTTACCGAAGCACAGCAACCACTCCTACAACTACTCACTTAAGCGATGCTTCTGGTTATTCTGAGAAAGTGAGAAGGAGCAAGAGGGAGAAGGAGAGAGAGCGTTACATAGCCTCCCCACAGGAAGTCAGTGTTAATCAGAGGCTAATGTTGTCGTGGGTAGTGAGGATTTAGGGGGGATTAGCCTAGCATTAACAAAAACAAAAGCATCAGGACTTCAGCGATGTCTGTACACCGCTGCAATTTCAGTGTCGTCTCAATACAGGAGTGGACCTGAGCTTCTCCAGCCCTGAGTGTTGACATGTCGGAACAGGGAGTGAGCGCGGTGAGAGTGGTGCGGATTAGACAAGCTTAGCCACAGGCCAGACACCCAGATCCTGACAGCTGATAGTGGCAGAATCATACGAGTGCTCCACTCAAAAGGAAAATACCACCACTCACGGGGAAAGCCCAACGTTGGAAGCTGAAATCCAACTTCACTGCGGTTACCTCTCTTGCCGTGTAAAAGTCAGCCTGCTTGGTGAATCTCTGTCGATTTCCTGGCCTTGGCGGCTGATTTGAGATCAGGATAATCCATTATCTTTCCTGAGTCTAAACATTGTGGGGTAAACATTGAAACCGAGACCCGATTGGAATCTGAGGTCATACTGTGTCCACTACTGTGTCCGTCTGGATGACAAGAAGCTAATGAGAGATCAGCAATCTGGTCAGGGAGAATTTCTCCTAGGAGACGCAGTGAGGGTCACACTGACATGAAGGTCACACATGTGTGTTTGTGTGGCAGAGATGAAAAAGAAAGAAAGGAAGAAAGAAAACGAAAGAAAAATGAAAAGACAGTAAGGTCAAAAGAGCTCTTGTTCAAATACATCGTCTCTGACAGGTCAGGTCAATGTCACAGCTGGGGAGACCACTGCAACTGTGGAGAGACCCTTTACCCAAATCACTGCCTATATTCATTCACACACACACACACACACACACACACACACACACACACACACACACACACACACACACACTCACAGATATTCACCCACATGCATATACACGCAGCACGTGTAAAAACACCAGGATGTCAATCCAGCCCTCTGTTTCCCTGCACCGCACACAGTCCTCTCTGTGATTCTGGGCACAGGACCGACTTAAGAGTCTGTGTGGTAAGAGAGAGATGGATGAAGAGTTGACACAAGTGAGTTATTACGTCTGACCAGGTAGAATGTTCTGGATCCAGGTGAAGCTCAAATGGCTTTCCCACACTTCCTGACTCTAAGGATCTCAAGTGACCGGCGCAGCAACCGCACCCTGCCCTCTCTCTCCCCGGCTACGGTTGCACAGGAAGCCACTCTGGCGCGTGAGAATGGAAGGCTCCCCTCTGAGCCAGCACGCACACGTCCTGATTCGATCTGCCGCTCCCGACAAAATCGAAGCCTCGGCCGGTTCCCGAGGGCCACGTCGCCGGGCGCAACAAGTAATGGGAATGTCAGCTGCTGCTGGCCCCGGCAACCCGGACGAAAAAAGCCTGGAATATCATTTTCGCCGCTGCTGTCCGCAGAGGCCTCTTACACATGTTTCCACATGCCGACCTGCTCAGCGCTGATGTTACAAGACACGGGGAACCTGCTGAGGATTGTTTTTTTGCTTTATTATTTCGGTCAGATGTCAGTTTCTCACAACACAGCTTCAACTTTGATAGGGAGTCATTGTTGCTAGGTCCATTTACAGCACATCCTGTGCTAGCACCTGACTGGTAACAAAATAGCCTGTCTGACTATTACAGCCATATGGTAACAGTGAAAAAGTGCTACTTCTACTTTTCGAAAGGGACAGACTGTTTCCAGTGTTTCTCACAAAAGGGAGTTTGTTGTGTACCATGACAGGACACAGTTGGGCTCTGCAGTGCGGCCACATCCCCTGTAGGGCTTGATTAATTCTTTGTGATCATGAGAACGGCTAATATGGAAATCCAGGCCTCTCACCCCTCCCCATCCCCATCTCCTCTCCCCCCCTTGCCTCCTCCTTCTCTCCGTGGGCTCCTCCAAAAAAAGAGAAAGAAACACAATGGTAACATTCTCTTATTAGAGCACCACTGTAATAGAATCCCTCCCGGCTTGCTCTTGGACTGAGCAGAAGTCTGTTTGTGTTCTGGAGGCAAAGCCTTTCCATCACCCACACCCACAGATAGCTCCTTCTGACAACACACACACACACACACACACACACACACACACACACTTACACACAAAAGGCAGAGGGAAATGTCATTCTAAACCGGCGAACATGTGTGTCAGGCTTTAACCCTTCCCTGTCATCAACGTTGTGTTTGCTGTCTGTGAGCGGGGGGAATTTTGTCCGATGTTTGGAGAGTTAAATTGAGTTATAGGCAGTTGCAGGATGACCTAGTTGATGAGAGATTGATTTCATTAGGGAATCAAAGTTGTTTTTCCTGCCCACACTGGCGTTGAGTCACCGGCATGACTGAGTTTAATTGCAACTGTCTGCCTGGATGTTTGATGTCATGGTCGGCCAATTACTATACGTGCCTGATGCAGCTCCCCTGGGATTCACAGAGAGTACAGAGTTTCGATGGTACACACACACACACACACACACACACACACACACACACACACACACACACACACACACACACACACACACACACACACACAAAGAAAGAGAGAGAGACACACACACACACAGTTTTTTAAGTGGGTAGTCCAACCACAGGAAGCAAGAAGGGCAGGAACAGACCTGTTGACTTGACATCACTACATGGCGAAAAAAGGCTGAGTTTCCTTTCTGTCTGATCCCAAGCAGAAAATACCAGTCACTGAGGCCACTGAGTCATAGATCATGTTCTACTGGCAGGGCACTGTGGGATTGGACCACTGTCTCCCCAGGGATGAGTGGCTGTAGCCTCACACTGAAACAGCCCACCCCTAGGTCAACACTGCATCACCTGGGTTTGGGGCACCAACAGTCCTCCGCCTATCCTGTTTTCCAGTAGAGAGGGCAACTCACTGGGGAGGGCTTTAGCTTCGCTCAGGCCATAGAGACCAATGGCAAGCCTCGCTCTATCTGGGTGTGAGCTCTAGGGACCCAGGCCCTTTTCCACTGGAGCCAATGACAGCAGTTTGACGGAGGACGCAGCGTGGGCCATCAATAACAAAAGAGGGCAGAGAGGGGATGGGCTCGTTTCCTGAATGTAATCCTCAGAGAGCAACAGGTTGTTTTGACCTTTTCAGAGTCCTGCCCACAAGGCCACTGGTAATCATGTCAATCAAGAGATAATCAATTACTAAACACTGAATAAGATATCAATGTTAATGCTATGTTGATGTAACAGAAGACTATGCTAAGTTGATGGTCATCATGCCGATTCTTACTGCACAATGTAGTATCCATCTTTCAAGAACATAAAGAAAAGTACAACCTCAATAATGGCCCTGACTGGATTGTGATTCTGCACCCAGTGACAGGGAGACCACAGATCAGAGAGGGGAATCACATACACACAAATACACACACACACACACACACACACACATACACACACACACATACACACAGGAAGTGCATTCTTTCCTCTATTCGTCACAGTCCGCCCCAGGTCCCCTACTGCTGTTTGTTTAAACTGTCCTCTGATTTTTGGAGATTAGCATTTCACAAATACCCGCTCGCTAACGACCCTGCGCTGGCCCTGCAGGGTTCCGTGACCGCCAGGAGGCCCCTGGGGTCCCTTCTGTCTTATCCGCCCTGGTCCTGCGTCCTGGGACGGGCCCCTGGCAGAGCTCTGACCCACTTCTGCACCCAGACAGGCAGGCACTCGCAGGGGGTGGAGAAGGAGTTTCATTTTCGCCCGTGGACTGGGCAGAGGAACAGAGTAGGGTGCGGTCAGAGATGGTTCCTCCTGATTGATTTAGCAGCTCCCTGTGTGTGTGTGTGTGTGTGTGTGGGTGTGTGCGGCAAAGCCGTTGGGCCTCTACTGTACTACTGCGAGAGGAAAACCACAGCGAAAGGCTGCTATTAGCAGGCAGGATTGGGCGGATGACAAACACTGCGGACAGTGCATGAAGCCATACGGAGATCGGCTGAGCCAAAAAATGCACTGGCAGTCTAGCGGTGATACCCCATGTATCCTGGTAAATATGCCATTGAGGATTTTGGGCTGTCCCTAATTTATCGCTTGGGAATTGTGGCTGACCCTCTTCTCCAGAGAAAGACAGCGATTATCACTAAGGAAGGGCCTTTTTCTGAATAAAAAAAAAAAACATCTCCTTTCGGAGAGGAAGGGACAAAAACAGTCAAACCACAGCCACAATGAACTCAATCATTGAAAGGGGAAAATGTATGAGGCCATGAGATAAAACCTCTCATCAGACACAGATGCTGTTTGTATGAATGCTGTATGCTGCTTTGAATGAGTGGAGGAACAAAGGGAAGTGACACTGGACATTAGCAATAACTGAGGAGGAGTATTATTGGGAACATCTGCTGTAAATCTAGACAGGAATAGCTGCTTGTGGTGGCCACTGTGCACTATAAGCACTGAGCATTCTGGGAGGTGATTTGACCATTTATGGCTATGAGCTGCAGCCTGCTTCTGCATAGCGCAGCTTCAATTTATAAATAGCACCCACAATTTAGCCTATGTACTGTACTATGTGTAGATCTAAATCACTTCACAATGGGCATTCGGCGTAATGATGTTCAGAACACACGCAGATGTTCTCTCATTCCATAAGAGCAAGACTAGTCATTGGGACACCAAACAGACTCAGCATAGGCTCAGCTTTCTTCATAGCTATATCTTATTTCTGAGAGAAGGGCACTTGCAGCATCATAGTCAAGGCTTTAATTTGGGCTTGAGACACAAAAGCAGACAGATTCCTTCAGTCTTATATCAGATTAAATGTAAAACTCTGTAAAACCAACTAAAAATGGACTTGCTGGACTTACTGGTCTTTCAATGTCTTTACACTATCCCACAATTCCAAACCTCTGAATGAGACTGTAGGTGAAATGAGAATGCAATGGATTCACACATGGACAAAGATTGGCCACACAGTAACCAGTACATCTGTACAGCCACAGGTCGCAGATGATCCATGCACCCCTACCTGAGCTTGTCCGCCACGAAGATCACCCTCCGCTCCAGCAGCAGGGAGGCGAACACGCGCACCACCTGCCTCACGCCCAGGCAGCCGAACAGGCTGTCAAAGTCCACGTGTTCCAGCCGAGAGTCCATGGGCCGCCGCAACTCAATCACCTGTATGAGAAAACACACACGTGCGTGAATTCACAAATCGTCACAAAGCTCCGCTGCTTTCCCAGTCGGAATTCAACCCTCAGGGCCAGAAACCGGCTCCTCCAAGAACGTCTCAGGTTCAATGCTTGAAGGGTGTGGTGTACGGTATTATAGGTATACCTCATTTCCTGCTCCAGGCAAGAAGGTTTTGACTTTGATGGTCTTCCCCGGTGCGGGGAAAGGCGACTCCATCAGGCTCCTCATGAAGGGGTACACCAGAGCAGCCGAGATGTCCCTGCGCCTCTCCACCTCATCCAGGATCTATCCAGCACACACACAGGGAGGGAGTGAGGGTTATCACCATCATCCACCAGAACTCAACATCTCGCCGCTGAACAGAAAGTATGCAGCGCTCTGGAAATCACTGGGCGAAAAAACCCACTTCATCTCAAGAGGGGCATTCAGACAGATCTTTTGACACACCTACTGAAGCAGTTACAAGCTAGCATTTCTCACTTTCTCACACACTACAAGTCTCAGGCCTGTGCTGTCTGACTGTCACTCCTCCTAATGCAGTAAGCTGCTGAAACAGAGGGGCAGAGTGGATGGGAGTCTGGCTGTGAGTTGGATATGGTGAGGTGAGGTGAGCTGCCGCACCACAGGAAAATCCCACCCTGCTCACTGTGCAGCTGAGTGTGTTTGGGCCCTGACGTCTGGAAAGGTAATTGGAGAGAAAATTCACATTATGGGTCACATGATATCATCTCCTTTTTATTCCATTCCATTCCACTCAACTCCACTTCTCTCTCTCTATCTTTCTCACTCTCTCTCTCTCTCTCTTTCTCTTTCTCACACTCACACAGACACCCTCTCATTGTCTCTCTCACACACACTTTCTATTTCATACACACACACACACACACACACACACACACACGCTGCGCCAGTGAAAGCAGAACCCTCCAAAAAAATCGCCCCTGTTCTGTCATGTTAATTAGGTAAGGTTTTCAAAGGTTTTTCAGAGAAGAATGTCTCATTCCTCCATTTCAGATCACTTTTCTCATCTCACTTTCACAGGCCCCTTAAAATGAGGGCCCTGCACAACAAAGGGAGGCCAGGAGCTGCGCTTGCAAATCTGAGTGTAAAATATCAGCCTCACATTTCTTTTTTCATCAGCTAGGTTTCATCTTCCCCTGGTATAATCAATTCTCCTCCCTCTTCGTTTCTAATTTTCGCACAGACAGACTGTAAATCACTCCTCTCCCTCCTTTTTACCAGTTTTTTTTTCGCTCTCACTTTCTCTCTCACTTTCGCTCTCACTTTCCTGGCATCTCCTGCGCTCGCCTGCCTCTCCTGAAAAGTGTGCTCTTCAGAAAGGCAGATCTGTCGAGGGGGAAAGACACGAGCAGAAAGCTTTAGGAGCACAAAGACCTCTCTGTTGCTTGTTACAACAAGCGAGGTGAAAGTGAAGGAAACAATTAGCGTGGAAAATCTTCGTTTATGGTAAGAGATTACGTTGGACAATTGGCCCTCTGAATGCCACCACTGGCACAACTTCAGGAAGAGCCAGCGGCCCATCACATTCCCAGCCCCTCTCCTTCCCCTCCGGCTGGAGTATCCAGACTGTGATGACATGCGGTGGCATCACCGCGCCGATGCCAGGAAGGCTCGGTGGCAAACGGTGATAGCAAGAGACGGGGAAGATGAGCTCACCTTGGAGAACAGGTCGAAACAGCCTAGCCTGCTGATGACGCAGTAGACCTCTGGCAGGCGAGGCCCCTTCCCGCTCGGCTGCAAAGGGGGGGAGAGAGAGATGAAGAGCCGTCACACTCATGACTTGGAAGTGTAGGGCGGGTGCAGGGGTGGGGGTGGTGGTGAGTAAAGGGCCTCAGTAAGGAGACTTTTGTGGCAAGACAGACACTTCACAAAACATGAAGTCACAGGTGTGTGTCCTAATCCTAAGCGCTGACATATAAGCTGATGAAAAGACACGCTTGGCTGTGACTCATGCACTCCTAAAATCAGTCAGGAGACTGAGGTGAAAGTTGCCGAATGGTTTCTGCATTAGTAAGGCTACAATTACACTAGGTTGCACTAAAGGTTTTTTTTTTTGTCTTGAAAATACTAGGTGAGGACTGTCAGTCATCAAGTATACTAATGAAATAATCCTATTAAAATGACTGGCACATAGCAACTGTTTTCAATGAGAGCTTCTAAACTATAAACATACTTTTTTTTCTGCTGTAGCCTAATTTAGAAAGATAACAATCCGGTTGCAGACTTATAAATGTGAAGGTTTCCAATCCATTGAGACACTTCCCACTGCTAACTAAACACAGGTGCACACAGAGCATTAATGATTAACCACGTTCGGCCCACTAAACAATCGCAGACCTCACATTTTTTAAGCCAACCACACATACATACACACACACAAACACATTCACACATGTTCACACACATCTACACTGGCACAGGCAAATGCACGCGTGCACACACATTCACCCTAATTTGCGCAAGCACACACACTCATACACACTCATACACACACACACACACACACACACACACACACACACACGCACAATCCCCAATCCACTTGTCCATATTAGGTATGCAATTTTCTTCCACTGCTTTTTCCAAATGGATGATTAAATCAAGCATGTGGAGCTTGGTTAAAATCCTTAGGAATGCTTCCCACATGCCAGCCCTTGGACCTCCTCCAGGCAGGGAGCAGAGCAGAGAGCAAAGCACAGGCACCTCCTCATTCTCCCAAGTCATCAGGGAGCAACTTAATACCTTCTAGCGTGAAAGAGCCAGGCTACACCAGACCACTGCCCCCCCCCCCCCCCCCCCCCCCCCTTCTCCCTCTGTCATATACAGAGAACATTACAGACAAGCGTATCAAAATACACAATATAAAACACAAAGGGTCGTGTACACACTTTTAAAAACGGGCACATGCAGGACGAGAGAGAGAAGAGAGAAGAGAGAAAAGAGAGAAAGAGAGAGAGAAAGAGACACAAATGAGGCCAAACCCTTCTCATTTTCGTCATACTACAGAACATA